>NC_059290.1:5951593-6071593 GCF_017591435.1 Portunus trituberculatus
CAGGCACTTAGATCATATAAACTGTACGTGTGTGTGTGTGTGTGTGTTGCCTCTTTATCATACCCCCTATCTCCCCATATCCCCCCCACCCCTCCTCCACGTCCCTACCACCTAACTTACACGCATACCCCCCTACACCACCCATCCTATCCTCCGCAACACACAAAATACGAACACACCTCAACTCCCACTTAACACCGTGCAACACACCACATAACACTGACACCAACATTGACACATTACGAAACCCCGAAACACATAACTTTAATCCCCCACCACCCTTCACACTCCCCCTACCACCCCCTCCTTCCCCACTAAATTCCTATCCCATCATTCAAAACTGTACCACCACCACACACTCCCCACTCCTATAATCCTCCTATCCCCCACCCATTACACACGTCTCCCCTCCACACCACCACCCCTTTCATTCAAAAATACACCCCTCTCCCCCCCTCTCTCTCCCACTGTTCCCCACCCCCCTCACCCCACTGGAAAACAAGTTAGTGAATGATTATAACTGCTAAATCTGTACTTACTGGTAGTGGTGATGGTGGTGGTGACTGGTGGTGGCGTATACATACACACGCGCGCACACACACACGTACACGGTAAACACGAAATATTGTCCTTAAATCTCGTCACATTTGTCAGGACTTATGACACACTAGGCTCAACACCGTCAGCCCGCCGTGCATCTAACACAAACACCACAACGAGTATAGCTTTTAAAGACCCTTAGGAAAGTAATGGGCTTCCTCCTCCTCCTCCACTTTTAACTCAAGATTCACCGCCCCCAGCTTGTACACGACAGGCAACACACTCTCCCCTGCACGGTACAGACACGCCCGCCTCACTGGTTGCGGATCGTGTATTTCTCAAGTCCAGCAGGTTAGGAAATGTGAAAAAAATACAGTGCATTCATATAGAAACACAACGTCCGCCACACCACCTTCCACCAACAAGACTAAGAGCTGTTCTATACTCACCCCGCTCCACTCACTAACTCTCACGCATGTCAAGACGCTCCTCCCCCACCTCCCTCAGCCCCACTCATCCCCTTTACTCCCACTCTTCCCTCTCGGCCCCAAACACCCGGATGAATGTAAGGACTAGTATGGTTATCGTGCAGGAGTGCGAGGATGTGCTAGGAGCTGGGTTAGACGGAGGGTTTAGGTATGTGAGGTTCGTGAGAGTTAGTTCGAGGGAAGCCCCTCTGCTCTAGGCGCCACACTGTCCCTTGAATGTTGTGGCTTGACGTAACTCCGCGATGTTTAGCAAGATTTAGACACTTTTTTTAATGTTTCACTTAACACTGCTTATCCTCTGGGAAGCTCACGCCCCCTCCTATCCTCCCTCATAGCCTGGGCTTGCTAGGATTCCCCCTTACACATGTATTAATTTCTTTTTGTGGAGATTCTCGTAAGCTTCTGTGTTTTTACTTCTATGGTCCAAGTGTTTATTTTTGTTGGTGCTTGGAATGTTCATGTTGTTTTCTTTCAGCTTGAAGCGGAGACCAACAGTGCTAGCCTTAAAATATGTCCCCTGCTCAAGCTGCTGGGATAGCCCTCTCTCTCTCTCTCTCTCTCTCATGACGGTAGCTAATTTAACACTTTACAATTACGCATTTACATTGTTGCTCTCTCTCTCTCTCTCTCTCTCTCTCTCTCTCTCTCTCTCTCTCATATATATATATATATATATATATATATATATATATATATATATATATATATATATATATATATATATATATATATATATACATGATTCCAGTCTCTCACCCCCCTCCTAGTCTCCCATTCAGCGGCGATTCATTCATTTCTCTGGGACTCTCTCTCTCTCTCTCTCTCTCTCTCTCTCTCTCTCTCTCTCTCTCTCGACGATGATGATTGTTATCGCGCTCTCCTCCTTCGGAATAGAAATTAATACGCGATTGTGGGAATTCATTTGTGATGCAAAGTGCGTGGCTATGAATTTATCAATGCGGAATACTCTACACACACACACACACACACACACCGTAACCATCTCTCCAGGCAATCACTAGCACGTAGGAAAGAGTAAGAGCGGCTGGTGTGCAGAGGGTAGTGGTGTGAGGCTGACCCAAGAACCATAATGATATATTTCCGGAGTTCACACGGGGAAGCGGTCAGCGGGAGGAGGAGGAGGAGGAGGGCGGTGAGCGGCGGCCGACCTCCAGCAGGGGCTACCTCGGCCGTGAGTCAGCGCGCGTGAGGCGATAGCACGGCCCTCTCTGCTGGAATGTGCTGGCCACACACACACACACACACACACACACACACTATAATCCTTCCCGTTCTCCGTAGCCTGCACGACAATAGAGTAATATTTGAGTACATTTGAGGCCTTAGTTTACATTCATGGCGCTGTGATGGTGTAGACAACCTTAGCCGGGCCACCTGTGTGTGACTGTGTGTGTGTGTGTGTACGCAGTATGCGCCTTCCACACCATACGTGACGTCACATGAGCCACTGATGTTAATAATGTTGTGAACTAAATATCAATGTCGTGAAAGCCGCTTGATAACAAGAATGACTTTAACTGAGGTATCAATGAAAAGTTGAGGAAATGTATGATGAATTTTGCTTATATCCTATTTCCAGGAACTCTCTCTCACTCTCCTCCCTCTCTCTCCCTTACCCTCCCTCTCTCACTCACAATGCCAAACACCGAAATAAATTTGATAAACCGTGGATTCTTTACAAGCCCCAGACCTCAATTTCTTTGACACATTGAACCTCTGGGGAAGAGAACGCGGTGGTGTCTTTGCTTGCGCTCACCACACACACGCACAACGGGAGATTGTGGGTAAAACTTTCATTGTTTTGAAATTGCAGTGACGATGCTTAACTCACACACTGTTGCCATCACGTGTGGACTTCTTTTCCTGCCCCCACTCCTCGTCCGTCCTTCCTGGCTTCCTCCCTCTCAATGTCCCTCCTACCCCCCATCGTATTTCTTAGCCTCCGCCCTTCTCAACTCCATCCTTCCTCCTTCCCTACCACAGCCCTTCTCTATGCTGCCTTTTGAGAGAGAGAGAGAGAGAGAGAGAGAGAGAGAGAGAGAGAGAGAGAGAGAGACGACACAACAGACATGTGAAACCAGATACAACACATGCTATAGATACGAAAAAAAATATGAAACTACTTTAAATGCAAGAAAACAAACATTGCAAGTCACTAAAGCATTAATTGAATATACCACATGCAAGGCAAAGCTAAAATTGCTGAATTTGTGTTTTCTGTCCTATTCTTATACCATTAGTTTTAGAGAGGAAGTGTGTATGTGTGAATGTATGTATGCATGTATGATGAAGGGAGTAATAGTGCTTGGTGGAGAATACATTACTAAAATACCTCGTTACCACGACAACATTCCATCTTCCTAATTTCTCTCTCTCTCTCTCTCTCTCTCTCTCTCTCTCTCTCTCTCTCTCTCTCTCTCAAGTATTGTTTACATAATTTTCCTTACATTTGCTCACCTTACTTTTACAACCTCCCAGGAAAGCACCTCGCAGAAACTACAAGAGTTATCAAAACCCGTCCAGCCTTCCTCCTTTTCCTCCTTCCCTTTTGACATGCCTTCCTCCCCCATACACCCCCACCCCCGTTCTCCTCCCACGAAATGCCTCCACACTCGTCACAGCTATTCCCAAGCACTCCCACGCGACTCTTCCCACTTGGAGACGGAAAGTTTAGCGTAGGAAATTCATTGCATAGCTTATAACCTTATTATGTTACTGCCGGAGCCTCGAAGCGGTAGAGGCAGCTGAAGTGACTTGCTCAAGAGCCCGTCTCTTCGATAACGATAAGAAATATAACGATACGGAGAAAAGAGTCATCTTAGAATAATTATCTATGCTTGTGGTGGATGCCATGTGTTTAGGGAAAGCGTTAGCCACCACCTCATCTTAACCAATCACATGTTCCTTTCTAACGTCTCTCGGGCTGTGACTGGCTGGTCAGGGGAGCATCACAGCGAGCGGTTTCCTTACTGAACACGGACGGAGCAGGCGGCCTTGACGGAGAGCTCCCAGCGGTTGGCAGCCCCGAGTGACGTCACCACCGTCAAAATACACTCAGAAATAGTAGAGATTGGTCGCACTACACTACCTGCACCAATAGTGTGGCGAACCAAATTTAGCATTGCGGAGTTCCTTGTCGACAGCAACGGACAACGGCAGCGTACGTGACGTCCGTTGTGCAATGTGTTACTGCCATGTGTGTGTGTGTGTGTGTGTGTGTGACGCGAGCTTGATAGTGTGTGTGTGTGTGTGTGTGTGTGTGTGTGTGTGTGTAAGGAGGAGGGTGGGAAGGGGTGTCCGTGGTAGTAGTGGTGACGATGTGTCAGTGACGGCAGCAGTGGGGTGGAGGGAGTGGTGGGGGATAGACGCCACTCTGGCACCATCATTGCCACCACCACCACCACCACCTCCTCCTCCTCCTCCTCCTCCCACCAGCACGTAGCTAAACCTGGACGTCCGTACCTGTCTCGCGACACATTTATCATACACACACACACACACACACACACACACACACACACACACACACACTTTTTAGTCTCCACCGTCTACCTAATGATTATAACGGACCACTAAGGACACAAAAACTTAGGCAACGTAAGTTTTAGTAAAGTCGTGTATATTTACATGTGCTTACACACACACACACACACACACACATGAATGGCCTCTGCTATTTGACACATGTAACATGTACGTAATAGAGTGAGTTCCCTTGAATTTACCTCTATTTCCTGTGTGTGTGTGTGTGTGTGTGTGTGTGTGTGTGTGTGTGCAGGCAGGCAGGCAAGCAGGCATTCTAATGTAATGTGAGTCAGGAGTTATATTTTTCCTTTGTTACCGATACTAAGAATATTGTAAGACTCGTCCTCCTCGTGACGTCATCCCCCTCCCCCTGAATCCTCCCTAAGGGCTGTTCCCAAGCTCCCTCTCGCTTTCCTCCATGTATACTGTGTTCTCTCCCTCCTCCTCCTCGTCGTCCACGCACCGCTGCTTCTCCTTGCCTCCACGCCACCTCCTCCTGTATTCCTTCCTTCATTCATGTCCCTGCCTCTCTCTCTCTCTCTCTCTCTCTCTCTCGCTTTCCTCCTCCATGCAGTCATCCGCTGAACATGGGACGAATAGCAGATGTAATATTTCAACTTCCTAGATCTGCAGAAGGTCTTGCGTTTATTCATGCTTTCATCTCACATCGTATCCTGTGCTTGCTACTGTTGCTTCCTCCCACGTCCCCACCACAACTGCCATTCCTGTGTCGTTCGACTTTTTTTTCTTTAACGTTTTTCCTTACTTTCTCTGATATAAGTGGCTGAATGTGGAATGTCAAGATATTTTGCATCGCTTTCATGTTTTCTTTTCGCTTATTTATTTTTTCTGTTTGAGTGTTTGATTGTCCTTGTCTGATACATGTTCTTTTTATCTTATTCAGAGTCATCAAACGGATATGGAACTTATGCACATAACAAAGTATTAGTTTTGGTTTTGGAAATACAGTACACATACGCTCTCTCTCTCTCTGCTTCCTGTTTCCTCCAAATATAGCGTTATCACGAGCTGTCCGACGGAATTATCAGCTACAGCATTAAAATCATCCTGCAGGAGTGAGGCAGCCTGGCCCGAGAGACTTGAGTGGTGTGTATTTCCGAGCCATCCTAAATCTCATAAAAACCTGCTAAGCGATGTGTCTCCTTCCCTCTGTCACTTCTTATTTGTCTCTTCACCAGTCTCGTGCCGCCTCGAGGCTGGCGACGCGGGGTATAGGCGAGTCTAGGTAAGTGAGGGGATTGGCGCCACCCCCTAGACAGCTTCACATTGGCGCCAGCTTCACCATCACCATAAGGAACGGAGTCACTAGGGAGACGGGAAGCAAAGAAGCGAAAAAGAGTTGCATGTGTGTAGGTGCTCACCTATGGGAGACAAAAGCTTAAAAGCCTTCATGTTTACGCATGTAATATATATTCTGCATTGGCAAGTTAACTCATATTACGTCGAGTTTCTACCAAATGCTATTAGATAACCAAATAGGTGCTACCACAATATCTACTCCCATTGACGCTAACAATTAAACTACTAATACTGGGGACATGGCTTTTGCATGTAATGAGAGAGAGAGAGAGAGAGAGAGAGAGAGAGAGAGAGAGAATGCGTCAACCGCCATCTGGCTGCCAGCCAGCACTACCACTGTTAGTACTATGAGTGCAGATATGCCACCTTTACTCGGACTGTTAGTAATAATACGCGATAACATTTCCTCTGCAGTGTCAAGGTTTCTTGAAGAGCTCAACAGATGCTAGCTTCCCTCCCCGACCCACCAAAACACACCAACCACCTGTTTCAGGTGGTAAACTTTCACACGATGCAAGACTTAGCTTTTTTCAACTTGTCTGGGATGGAATGTGGATGGGAGGTGCAGTTGCCAATTATCTTTCTCCTGCTACCGCATTCCGCGTAACGACACCTATTTCTCTTGTTCCTAGTGTCTAACTGACGATGACTGAAAGGCCGGTGTTGCTTGCACTCACCGCGTTGCGTCCCGCGGGTGAAGTCTTAAAACGCTAAGTGGGATGTGAGGAGGCAACCTGACGGCGGATGGGGAAACTCCCTCACCTCACAGGGCAGCGCGCCTCTCGGGACTCGTGACGTCACCACCAGACCTGCCACGGACCAGCACCAGCCAGCACCGCCGCCTCTAGGTCGCTCCTCTCTGCTCCTGTTTACGTCTCCCTCACCCAGACACACTTGCTGCTCGTTAATCTTTTACACTGCCGACAACTTTGCCATTTCTTCCACGTCCATCTCAGTAATACTACAGCTTTCATGTGTTGTACTGTACAGTACTACGTCCTCTACTACGACTTGGATGATTTCTCCCTTGTCGGTCTGTCATTCATTCATAAATCTAACCATGTCATCTTACTACTCGGCTTTCAATTTTTTTTTTTTCCAGGAGGTACCGTTGACATTGCTATTTTTCGGTGGTATAACTGACATTTGAATCGCATACTTTTCACAATCGGATATAACTTTTAGCCACCTCACGCCTCGCGATAAGCCACGCATTAATACATCTTGGGCCCGCATCTTGTGACGTGCTGGTCTCTCGTAAGGACTGTTATAAGTGTATTCAGAGGTCGCGCATAACAGACCGGGTTATCTTGCCTGTTATTTTTAATGTTTTTGACATGGGTGATGCAAAATCCTTAAGAAACTACCTCTACAATCGTGGGACCCAGATAGAAACTGTAGTACTACTCGTAACCTCCACTACAGCTTGTTTAAAGTAGTGCAGATAAGACGCCGAAACGTTTGAGACTACAACAGTCTTATCTCTTACGTAAAGAATTTGAAAACACTGACGAATACTGCACAATTCGAATATCGTAGCTTCCATGACAAACTTTTCCTGAAGGTGAATCAGTTAGAGGGAATGAAAATGATTCCTTTGACCTTCTATCTCTCTCTCTCTCTCTCTCTCTCTCTCTCTCTCTCTCTCTCTCTCTGTTTATCGTGGACTCGTCATCAATAGTATAACGCGAATGATGGACGCAGTATCGATGTTGGGTAGTATTCTTAAACTTTCGTCATCAGCTTCAGTTTCTAGTGGAAGTTCACTGTTTTTGTTGTGACAGTTTGGCAAGGGTTCTGCGTCATCATTGGGGTAAAAAATCATCTGACTAATCATGAATCTCTCTGGCCTCTGAAAACAGCTCTTATGGGAGGGTGAAGCACTCAAAGCACGCGTTGTGACTCAACAGCTAAACAAATAATACCGAGAACTTCAGCTGAGCACGTGAAACCAATTAAAACGATCTTGTATTGACATTTTCCCTGTAGCATGATAAGGAAACGTGACATGCTAAGGACAACAAACAAATCAACTATTTCTTAAAAGAAATACAAAATTTGGCTGTCATCTCGTTAAACACACAAAAAAAAAAAAAAAATCTTGATTTGTTATTTTCCGGCGACATATGGCAAGGAAACGTGATCAACAGAACAACAAACAAATCAACCCATTCTTAGAAGTAACAGCTAATGTAACGCGAAGTTTTGAGCATGTCACCTTGCTAAACACGAAGAAAATAGGTAAATAAAACCGTCTCACTTTAGTACCTTCCCTACAGCACGGCAAGTAAACGTGACAAACTATGAGGACAACAAGCAGATCATCTCGTCCATAAACACCCAGGCTAGCGTACCCCATGTACCCTGGCGAGGTACTAGAGCCACTGTACTCACCAGAAGGGAGACCGGTGGGTAGTATCTGAGGGTGACGTCCTTGAGGAATCATGGGATCACACAAGTACTACACGCCACCAAGGGCACGGCACTCACACCCTCTCTCCTCATTTACTGAAAGGCTTTGCTCTCTCCCCGATACCATAAGAAATAATAATAATAATAATAATAATAAATAAATAAATAAATAGATGAATAAATAATAATGATAATAAATAATAATAAAAATTAATATAGATAAAACAAATGAATAAACAAATAGAAATAATAATAATGATAATAATAATAATAATAATAATAAATAAATAAATAATAAGTAAAAATGAATAAATAAGAATAAGATAAAGTAAAAATAAGATAAATAAAAATGTATGAATATATTAATGAATAAATAAAAATAAAAGAATAGATTAAATAAATAAAAAAATAAAGCAAAATGATCAGGAATAAATTAATAGTAATATTTTCTCTTCAGATAACGCAGGGATCTTCTTAATCTGTTAGTAGCATAATATAATTAAAGTCTTTTAAACCTCGTGTCACTTCTGCTACAGTACAGCCTTTGGAGTGCTGTGAAAGTGCGGTGCGGTGTTAGAATATGATGCTTAGGACACTTGCTTCATAATTACAAGAGCTACGCATTCTTAAAGATCACAAGGATCACTACACCTGTTCTTACTTTTATCACTGATGATGAATAACAAGTTACATAATCACCACAGAAATCCCCACTGTAAAAGAAGAGAGAGAGAGAGAGAGACAGAGAGAGACTAACTTATTACAACCTGTTAAAAAGTCATCGAGATAAGACAGTGGAGTTGTATGCGGGCTGAGGTCCTGCGCTCCTCACTTCCCGCCTTGAAACGTTTCGGAAGTAAAACACAATATACTACATATCACAGGACCTTTGTGCTGTAAAGAAATGAATAATTGTTTGTGAACTATTGAGAGAGAGAGAGAGAGAGAGAGAGAGAGAGAGAGAGAGAGAGAGAGAGAGAGAGAGAGAGAGTAGAAAAAAGTTAAGAACGTCTTTTAACATTGGAAGGTATAGAAAAAGTTAAGAATATGTCTAGAGAGAGAGAGAGAGAGAGAGAGAGAGAGAGTTTAACATTGGAAGGTATAGAAAAAAGTTAAGAATATGTCAGAGAGAGAGAGAGAGAGAGAGAGAGAGAGAGAGAGAGAGAGAGAGAGAGAGAGATTTAACATTGGGTAAAGAAAAAGTTAAGAACATGTCAGAGAGAGAGAGAGAGAGAGAGATATATATATATTAACATTGGGTAAAGAAAAAAGTTAAGAACATGTCAAGAGAGAGAGAGAGAGAGAGAGAGAGAGAGAGAGAGAGAGAGAGAGAGAGAGAATTTCTTACTTTGCTTGGATTTCTACGCGAGTGACCTTCAGCTAGAGTTACATACACATAACCATTTCTCACCTAAAGGTACAGCACAATACACCAACGTGGGGGAGAACAACACTCTAGAGCTCTCATAGTTTATACAGTTTACTCTTACCATTAGTTACAGATGAAGTGATGTGTGGTGGATAACTAATATTGAACTAGCAGACACAAATTGAGGAAGCTTAGGTATGTATATGCATCACTTAAAAAAAAAAAAAAAAAAAGCGGGGAGGTAAACAGTGGGGGAGTAAATAAATAAATAGTCTACAGCAGCTTAGGTAGCCTTGAAGTGAAGCTTGCTAAGGTTCTCGTGGTTACTGGGACATTACGTTGACCTGTTGACATGCAGACAATAGTGGTTCAGATTACCTTGGTGGATCATCCCCTTCACTGCTCTGTCCTTACGCTCAATTAATATTTAAGTACAAGTTTTAGTTGTGAATGAGAAAAAAAAAAAAAAAAAAAAAATCCAGATTTCAACATTTTAAGTGCCCATAGTCTTGTTTTTGCTTAGTTGAATTGTATAAAGTTACTGAAATACAATACAATGATATTATTTAGCAGTCTAGGGGTTAAGCTCCACCTCTTCAATTAAATCATTACAATCAAATATATTTTTAAAGCAATCACCGATCACTATCAAGAGGAGCTGCACCTTGGATATAGGGTTCAGTATAACTTCGCCGCCTTAATTTTCTTATATTTTCTTCTAAACCTTCACAAAATACTTTGTATACATGTAATACATTAGTATAAGGTGGCGGGGTTTGGCAGGGTTGCTATACGTCTGGAATTCACGTGTCGAAATCTGCATCAGGGGGCATTTCCGAAAATCCCTCAAATGTCCGGAACTTCAGCTTCCATTAATCTGTTAAAAAGAACACACACACACAATTCATATTTCTGTAGGATTAAATGATGGCACAGATGGAGATGGGGGGAGTGCGAGGTTCACCGGGTGGTGGTTGCTTTACCAGTAACGTGTATGGGTTCTGTATGGAGTAGATGCTCCCTTCATTGCGCCGTCTCACGCCACGCGCCAATCTTTACTCTTTAACTAGTGTTGATGAAGTTCAATTTGGATTATTGTTTGCTTGTTTGTTTTTTTCTTATTGATGTACATGTTTTAAAAAATCATATCGGATGTATAGGAACTTGTGAAGGTATCCGGAATTTTGATAGTTCATATATAGCTACCATAGTTCGTTAGGTTAGTTAGATTACGTTAGTTTAGGCAAAATATGGACTTAGGGGGGTCAAAGAATTCGTTAATATACTGACTCTCTAAGCCAGGTGTGCTTTACTTGTACAAGCGCTTCCTTTTCAAAACATGATCAGTTGTCTCCTTAGATTTTAACAATCATTTGTTTCCCAATTTTTTTTTTTTTTTTTTTTTTAAGGAAATGCGAAATTTGGTCTATTTCGGTTTCCCCCACCAAACAGACCAAAGCAGAGTTAATCTAACCCAACCTAAACGTAAAGTAAGCATAATATCGTGTTTTGAGTTACTGACAAAGACTATAACACTTTTTACTTATGAATGATTTTGTGAAGGTTTGGAGGTAAATGGACAAAAAATTAAGGCGCCAGGATTATACTAAGATCTTTACAGTATCTTTAAATACTTTGTTCTCTGATACAGACTTAATTTCAAAAGTCACAGAGAATTTGTTAGTTCTCATGGGCGTTTCTGCTATTGATAATACAGAATATGTTAAACTATCACAAGAACCTCTTGAAAAAGATAGATATCAGTGTTTGGGAGAGTAACCCAGGTTGATAAGGAGAAAAGGTCACAATAAGTCACCAGTCAGTAATGTGCACAGGAATGAGATGCAGCTTCTCCATCAAGTCAATCTGAACAAGCCAAAGCAACGCTCTTCAGCATCCTTCCTACTGGTTCACAATGGTTGTCTGTGTCTGGTCATGAGGAATAAAGTGAGCAGGCTACCCGGTTATAAGATTCAGCATAGATAAGGACATAATATAATAAAAATCAAATACATACCTGAAGCAAAACATTAAAAGTAAGAAAATGAGTTACATAATGCATACACACTGGAAAATTTCACATTTCTAATTACCTTCTATATGTACACTTTTCTATGAACTAAATATAAGGTACAGTTATGAATTTGACAAACATCACGGATGATGTAAAAATATATGACTGCAAAACTGCACTGGCTGTTATTGAACAAAAATATTGAATATTCACATGCACATAACTGATATCACACACTCTTTCTATTGTTCAGCAAGTAATATCATTTATAAAAACATCCTTCACCTGAATCACAAGTGTTCCAGTGATATTCTCCACCTTACATGTGGCATATGGGTACACACTGCCCCACTGTGCCCTCTGTCCAGGCCTTTTGCCCTTCCTTCAACAGCCAGTTCACGATGAAATGCACAAAGCTTAGGAAAGAGGTTCCCACCCAGGAGACCAACTTAGCTGCAGCACACCAAGGTGAAAATGGCAATACACCTCAAACTCTTGTTTTGCTGCTATACACTTATTCTTCTGGCAACATGTTGTCTACCCTGATGCCCCAGGGCCCCATCTGGTGGCTGGCCACATCTTTTAACAACACACTGCAGTTGTGCTTCACTCACTCAATGCACATCATCTTTCCTTCTTCATGACTCATAGCTTCTTAACATTGGCTTGTCACTCACTGACCACAAAATAAACCCAAAAAAGGAAAAAACTGAAATTTCCTGCAATACACACAAAGTGTAACCAATGTAGCCTCACAAGAATTAGGCCAGTTTAACCTTGGAACATTTTCTATAAAGTTCTGAGACAATAAACACCTTATGGTGTGCTACTAGCTGTGGGAATATTATTCAGACATGCTAAATTGCACCTCTAAATATATAAAAATTACTTGCAATAATTGCACATTTATGAATCAATTCAGTTTCATACAGAGATGAAAGTACTGAATAAATTATGCATAATATTACTGTCCAACTCAAAAAATAAGTAAAATGATATTTGAGAAAATGTTATGTTATAGTATTTGAAATGCAGGAAGCCAAGCTTGTCTGGCGTGGCAGCGGCAGGCTGGCGAGGCAGCAGATCTGTGGGCGCCTCACACACCAGCCACTCATTGGTCTATGCATCAAAAATATATTTACAGGAAATTTCTTGCATACTATCTAATTTTGTTTTTATAAATGAAAGATTGTCAGAGTCCAAGATAATAAACCACAACATACTGATACACTGTAAAGAAAATGCTAAGTAACTGGTTTTCCATATAAAGAAGAGAACTGCATAGCTCACTATGGAAAACCAGAGCAGGTGTGTCAATAGTAAACAAGAAATATAATAAACAAATGGCCAAAGTTTGTTATTTGAAAGACTTTGATATACAGTGGGCCACAACGTCCTCGTCTGTGTTGGACACAGTCTTCTATACTACCTGTCAAAATAAGTCTTATTAAATATAAATATTCAAGACCTTACACCAGTTACATCTTTCCTGAGGTTCCCTTAAAGGTCTGGTTGAAACAGTCACGAAAATAACAAGTGAGAACCAAATCCTCCACCACAATGGTCCTCCTCAAAGGTGCACACACTAATCAAAACAACAATACAACATGGAAGGAACAAGCGTACACAGATTCCAAACGGTGTCAGTGGAGCAGTGGCTGAGACTGGATCAGTGTTGCTGAGAGTTGACACAAAGAAAATGTCAGAGAGAGAGCTTTGGTATGATGACAAGAAAGAGAGGAGAGTGATGGTTATATCAGCAACCAAGGCCTAAGAGGACCATACATACAAAAATGGGAATATGAAAATACAGAATGATGAAAATGTATCTATACAGTGACAATGACCTCAACATATGATTCTGATTTAAGAGATTTGGCAAGTGAATACCTCAATGTTACATTAATCCTAGAAGAAAAAAAAACCCTTCCATTTATACAATAATATATAACAATATTTTTCATGGCCAAAATAATCAGCAACCAGTTCACTCCGGCTCACAGCGCAGGAAGAAGAATGGCAGCCCAACACAGCGTGGTCGCTCTCACTTGATTGGTCGGTAAAACAACACTATGTCCTGGGAGGTGTTGCCCCAGATGAAGTGCTGAACAGTCCGGAGGTCCATGTTTGGGTCCAGTACCTGCAGGGAGGTGTGCTCAATGACTCCAGGTATAACAAGAAACAGTGACCATTGGGACAGCAACTCAAGCACATCTCATGAGGTGGAACATTAAGTAACCTTAAGTACACACATAGTTTTCTCAAGACCTGCTTCCTAAAACTGCTCACCTTGTCATTGCAGAGGAGCTGGACCCGCTCCTCTGCTAGTGAAGTTGTTTCTGCTTTGTCATCACCACCACGGTCGTTGTTGTTGTTGGTGGTGGAACCGGTGTCGCTGCCTCCACCCAGCACCTTTTCATACACGTGCTCCTGCACCTTGCGGATCTGAATGAAGTCATTTGCACTCAGTCGGTCCCTGGAAGGATAGATACAGCAGGTTAAGTTATGCTATTACTATATGTAAGGCTTCTAAAAGCATCACAGTAAACTACTAACATAGGTGAAAAGCCTCCTGTAGAGGTGCACCATAGACTATAGCCAACCTCATCCATCATGACTGCACCTGATGCAATGGTGAAGGAATTTAACACTATATTGTCTGATGCTTGAGAATTCTATGATTAAAAGTATCTCCTTTAGTCCATAAATTCCCGTGAAAAGCCCACATGGCAAAAAAAAAAAAAAAAAAAAAAAAAAGAGAGAGAGAGAGAGAACAAAACAAAGATAGTTGGCTCACTTCTTCTCACGCTTGATCCCGGAGGAGGCATGTGGCAGAAGGAAGAAGTACACCTTATTTTTGGGCTTTGGGGAAGTCTTCTCTACCACAATGTCCAGCACCCATGGCGGCACCATCTCATTGAGCAGCACTCCCTCCGCATCACCACCGGCATCCCCACAAAGCAGGCGGTACAATGTGCGGCCCTGGATCTCACTGCCACAGGAGGGATCCAGTCAGGGAAGGAGGTGACAAGAAACACAATATAAGAGGCATCCTCAGTCATTACTTGAGTTGAAGGGCAAAGTTACAGAAAAAATAATAGCTTGGCCTTTATGGCAGGATTTATCTCACGTACATACACACACACACACATACCTGATGATGACGGGTGTGTGTTGAGGAATGGAGAAATATTCATTGCCAGACTTTGGACTAAAACCATTCTGGTTGGCTACAGGTCCAGCCTCGGCCCCCTCACCCCCCTCGTTATCGTCATACATGTAGGTGCGGGGCCAGTGTTCAAACAATGCCTTGAGAAGCAGCTCGCCATAGTTCACTGCAGGGAAATGTTTCAACCTTAAGACAAGTCCTTATAGAGCAGAGGCATTCTTGTTTACATCAAGTCTTGGTTCTTTCTCAGTACACAAAAAGATACCACAGAGCAATTATGCAAAACTGAATGACTTGTGCTCAATATAAGCAATGGTGATTAAAAATGCTCATCAAACTTTTACTGAAAATTTTCTTTAAGAGAGTACTGAGTGCATATTTATGCAATAAAATTTTCCTTTGCATCAAACCCTTTCATCTTTAACAAAAATTTTAAAACTTATTGTGACAATCAAAGACAATGACTAATCCCACTGAAAAGAAAATATTTGGTCACCGAATACTCACACTTGACATCCAGGCCGTCTTGAGTGGGGAAGTCTGCCTCCTTTGCTGAGACCCAGGCTGACAGGCAGTCCACCTCATCCCTCTTCTCTGCCAGGTGGATGGTCAGCATCTGTTGCCATGGAACACACACATAAATGCTGGAGTTTGTACAGAGAAACACAAGCATGCACAAAACACACATATTAAGCAAATAATTACAGTAAAGAATAAATCAATAAAACATTTTGGCAACATTACACCAGGAAGTCTACTACAGTTCTTATTATCTTAATTGTCACAAAATAAATCTAGCATATACCACCACCACCAGATTCTACTCACCCCAGTCTTGAGGTCCACAGTGAACCAGCTTGGCACAAAGATTGCTTTGTTTCTCTTCTGTTTCTCTGACTCAAAATCAACCTTCCCCAACTCCTCCACTTTAGTGGCCTGTGGCGGAGAACAAACATCACTCAAAAAATCTTTTCTCAAAGAATGGTGTGTAATACTAACAAAAAACACACACACACACCGCGTAGTGTAGTGGTTAGCATGCTCAGCTCACAACCGAGAGGGTCCGGGTTCGAGTCCTGGAAAGTGGCGAGGCAAATGGGCAAGGCGGAGGCGGTGGCGTAGTGGATAAGGTGGTGAGCGTGGGATCGGGCAGACATCCACGTGTAGGTTTGAATCCCACCACGTACAGCCTTAAAACACTTTGCCATTTGTCGAGTGGTTTAAAGTTACTTACACGTCACCATGATACCCAGGTTCTAGGTAGTTACACCCAAGATGAGCTTCGGTGGTGATATAGGCCCTAATATGGGTACCACTATAAATAAAACTGTCTGTGCCACTAATGGGCGGAAGCTGAACAACGCTTCCCATACCCTCTTCAAGTATGCCTACAGGCGCTATAGGCCTTACCATAAAAATAAAAGCTTCTTAATGTGTGGCCCCTGTTCACCTAGCAGTAAATAGGTACGGAATGTAACTCGAGGGGTTGTGGCCTTGCTTTCCCGGTGTGTGGAGTGTGTTGTGGTCTCAGTCCTACCCGAAGATCGGTCTATGAGCTCTGAGCTCGCTCTGTAATGGGGAAGACTAGCTGGGTGACCAGCAGGAAACCGTGGTGAATTACACCTTCCTTGTCATGTTAAGGAGCAAGTATAGTGCATACACTACTATTTTTCCTCAACTTTACAATAAAAAAATACAAAAACTTTATTATTCTGACAGATTTCAAAGGTGAATAAGTCTAAAACCTTGTGTTTAAAGACAGAATAATGCAAATCTCTACATCCTGGAAAGTGTCAGCTTGATCACATTTTACCACCACCTGGGAATGACCCAACATGCTGCCTTTACCTTAAGTATGTCCCAGAGTGCCACATTCTCCTCAGTGTCTCGAGTGAGGACGTGACGCTTATCATTGAGGACGACATAAGTCTTGATGGCCGGGCCACCCTTGATGGTCCAGTCTGGCTGTGTCATCACCGGCCGCAGTTCCCTCACCTCCTCGTTGTCACAGTAGTCCTCCACGTGGGACAGTCTGTTGTTGAGTGGCTGAGGGAAGGAAGGAGAACAGCTTGTGACTGGCTGTGTACATCACCATCACTTGTCATCATTCCATCTGAGCTACTCTGCAGTTAATACTACATTACTAAACAAGCAGATCCCAAACAACATTACCTGGCTGATGTAGGAAAGCAAAGATTTACCAAAGCACCTTCTCTGTAATATTTAAAAGGATCAAGCAGTGTTAAGTGGTGCATGAAAAAAATTTACTTTTCTCTTATTTTTCTATCCATTAATAATCACTTATGCGTAGACGCACCCAACACTTGATGGCAGAGTTGGTGGTGGCCACGTAGAGAGCCGAGTTGTCTGGGGTGAGCAGCATCTTGAGTACCGGTGCCGACTCCTGGCACAGCAGCACACCTTTGTCTGGCGCACGTGTCTCACATTTGTAGATAAGCTTGTCTCGCCCTCCAGAGTATATAGTTGTGAAATTCTCATTTACCTGATGAAGGGATACACACTGTAATTTATTGTGAAAGGAGGAGGAGTAAGAATTTCTTGTTATTTCAATACTTTTGGTACCCTACCTGAGAATTTCCTTCCTCTGAGTTCCCATCACATGATGTGCTAGATTTAAGGCATAGTATTCCACAAGTGAGTTTAACCATTTGTTACATAATATATTGAATTCATATTATGATAGTAGTAGTTTTAAGCATGTTCTACAACAATGCACTATTCTATATTTTATCCTTCTGTGATCAATAACATATCCATTTATGGCTAAGCATTAATAGCAGCAGGATGTAGTGAAGGCAAAACTTTCGACCAACACCAGCCCTACCCCCCCATCATGGTGTCAGGCACCACATGTACAATTATACATTACCTGAAGTGCCCAGACTCCCTCTTCATGCAGCATGATGGTCTTAGTGCAGCACTGCTGGCCCAGCGACCACAGCTTGATAGTTCCATCAGAGCTGCCTGAGATCACTTGAGTCCCATCACGATTGACAATTAAAGCCTTGACATTGTCTGTGTGGCCTGATGGTGGATAACAACAAATAAATAAACAACCAAAGGTAGTAATATGCTGTGGTGTTCACTAAAGTGCTAATGATGTATCAACAATGATATGAACACCACTGAGAATAAAGAAAACTCAGTGCATGCCAACCTTTCAGTTTCATGATTTTATTGCCAGTGCGAGGGTCCCAGATCCTCAGCTGCTTCTCTGTGCTGCCGCTGACAATGACAGTGCCGGGCGGGTTCATGGCCAGGCTGTAGATGGAGTCCTTATTGCCATTCAGGGATGATGCTGCAACAACAAACACTATTCAGTATCTCTTCACTCACTCTCTCTCACACACACACACACACACAAGACCTAAATAAGATCTGGAAATGGAGTAAAAAGTGGAAGATGGAATTCAATGTGGACAAAAGTTATATCATGGAAATGGGAAAGAGTGAAAGACGACCAGTGGGAATCTATAAGATAGGAGATGGAGTAGAACTGGAGAAAGTAAAAAAAAAAAGGACTTGGGAGTGACGATGGAAGAAAACAATCAACCAGTAAGCCATATTGATAGAATTTTCAGAGAGACATATAATTTGCTAAGGAATATTGGATTAGCATTTCACTACATGGACAAAGAAATGATGAAGAAATTGATAAATACAATAATACGACCCAGATTGGAATATGCAGTTGTGTGTGGACCCCACATAAAAAGAAACACATAATGAAGTTGGAGAGACTACAAAAAAATGGCTACAAGAATGGTTCCACAATTTGAAGGGATGACATATGAGAAGAGACTAAAGGCTATGGATCTACCAACCCTGGAACAGAAAAGAGAGAGAGGGGATCTGATACAAGTTTATAAATTGATCAATGGAATGGATGAAGTGGATAATGAGAAACTGATCCTGAGAAAAGAATATGACATTTGAAGCACAAGATCGCATGGTAAAAAAAACTGATGAAGAGAAGATGTCTGAGAGATGTTAAAAAAATAAAGTTTCCCACAAAGATGTGTTGAGACTTAGAACAGTTTGAGTGAGCAAGTGGTGTCAACAAAGAGTGTGCATAATTTTAAAGAAAAATTAGATAAGTGTAGATATGGAGACAGGGCCATAGGAGCGTAAAGCCCAGGCCCTGTAAAACTACAACTAGGTAAATATACACACACACACACACACACACACACACACACACACACACACACACACACACACACACACACACCGGCATTCCCACCATATAATGCTACCAAGAAACATGCACCAGGTGAACATTTTTCTAACCAATCTCATAAAATGCTGACTGGCAATGTGAAAAAATATCTGAATTGAGTTAGCTTATCTTGTGAGCTTTCCCTATCAAGACAAAATACATATAATTGTGGTAGTAATCATGATGGTGACAACAATGACACAACAGGCACTCACTGGTGACAGTGTTATTGCTGGCGGTGAGTGCTGTGAGGGTCTGCACATCCCACAGGAAGATGGCCTTGTCTAGCCCAGCAGAGGCCACCTGCTCCCGGTCCCGTGCATAAGCCAGTGCCCTCACATAGTCCTTGTGAGTTCTCAGGGTGGACATGCAGAAGCCCTGCGTGGGAGATGGATTACATACAGTCAAGATGAGAGGGGTCATTTCTCAGTGTTTATGACATTTTCATGCCAATATGTCAGCATGATCAGAAGTATATATGTAAATACAATAGCTTTCAATCTGTGAAATCTTATAATCTAATAATGGGGAAGAATTCTCTGAAGCAATTTCTATGCAGTATCCTGAGAAAAGTTGGAATTTTCAAATTCTTCCTTTTTCATATATAAAGTTGATAGCAACCATCAAAAATTTACTTTCCTACTATTCTTAACAGTTATCTATATCAATTTCCTTAATTCCCTTTCCAACAAGCAGTTTTAGCCAAAAGGCAAGTGGTTGGCACATCTTGCAGGTTGCTGCAGGACACGTTACACACCTTGTGGGCATTCCATACTTTGACTGTTGTATCTGCACTGGCTGATATCACTGAAAAGAAACATGAAATTCAACATTACCTTTCTTGTTCATAATTTTTACCACTTACAAACACTAAAAACAAAATTAAATGTCCATTTTGTAAACAAGGGAGAATGGAGATGACTGAAAGGAGAAGTAATTCATAACAATCCATTCTAGGAAACTCTAACTAAGAAATTCCATCCCACAACAGACAAAACGTTTGCAACAGAATAGCCATGACAGAGGAAATCAGTGTTAAGGAAGGTTTTTTTTTTCTTTGTTTTTGCTTTATTTAAGAGAGAACTGGCCAAGGGCAACAAAAATATAAAGAAAAAAAACCCCACTCAGTTGTTACTCTCCTTAGAGAGCCAATAGAATTTGCCAAAGGATAGGGACAAATGCCTTGAAACCTCCCTTTTGAATGAAGTCAAGTCATAAGAAGTTGGAAATACAGACACAGGCAAGGGATTCCAGAGTTTATCAGAGAAAGGTATGAAAGACTGGGAGTACTGGTTAACTCCTGTTAGAGAGTTGGACAGCATAGGGGTGAGAGGAAGAAGATAGCCTTGTACAGTGATGCCACAGGAGGAGGGGAGGCATGCAGTCAGCAGGATCAGTAGAATAGTTAGCATGAAAATAGCGATGAAAGATAGCAAGATATGCAACATTCCGGTGGTGAGAAAGAAGCTGAAGACAGTCAGTTAGAGGAGGGGAACTGATGAGATGAAAAGCTTCTGATTCCATCCTATCTAATAAAGCTGTGTGAGAGGAGCCCCCTCCAAACATGTGAAGAGTACTCCATGCAAGGGCAGATAAGGCCCTTGTACAGAGTCAGCAGCTGGAGAGAATGCCTGACTTCATAGAAGCTGTTTTAGCAAGAAATGAGATGTGAAGTTTCCAGTTTAGATTATGAGCAAAGACAGGCTGAAGATATTCAGTGAAGAAGAGGGGGACAGTTGAGTGTCACTGAAGAAGAGGGAATAGCTGTCTGGAAGGTTGTGTCAAGCTGATAGATGGAGGAATTGAGTTTTTTGAGGCACTGAATACTACTAAGTTTTCTCTGCCCCAATCAGAAAATTAAGAAATGTCAGAAGTTAGGCATCCCTGCATAACCTGTTGACTTCCTGAAGGCTTGGTCATCTCTGAAAGATGTGGAAAAGTGTAGGGTGGTATCATTAGCAAAGAGTGGATAGGGCAAGAAGTTTGGTTAAGATCATGAATGAATAATAGAAAGAGAGTGGATGACAGGACAGAACCCTGAGGAACACCACTGTTGATAGACTTAAGAGATGAACAGAGGCCATCTACCACAGCAGCAATAGAATGGTCGGAAAGGAAACTTGAGATAAAGTTGCAGAGAGAAGGATAGAAACCGTAGGAGGGTAGTTTTGAGATCAAAGCTTCGTGCCAGACTCTATCAAAAGCTTTTGAGATGTCTAACACGACAACAAAAGTTTCACCAAAGTTTCTAAAAGAGGATGGCCAAGACTAGGTAAGGAAAGCCAGAAGATCACTAGCAGAATGGCCCTGACGGAAGATTAACCCCATGTGACTCCCGGTTCCTGCCAGTGTACCACCACCACCACCACTACCACTCACAGTTCTTGCCACCGCAGCACAGCACAATGTCATTAACCCAGTCTGTATGGTGCTCCATGGACTGGATGTAAGGTTCCCGCTGATTCTTGCAGTTCCATATCCGGATGATGGAGTCCCGGCCAGCGGAGTACAGCCGCTGCAGGTGTGGGTCATACTGCAGTGAGTTGACAGACGAGCGGTGAAACTTCTCCACCTCATCGCGGATCACAAAGGATATCTGCAGCAGATTGCAAGCATGTAGGGTTGGTCGGTGGTTGTTATCCTCTTACACTTAATACACTGAATATCTTATTTTGAGGTGTTTTTGCATTGTTTTCATCTGAATTGTTTCAGTACTTGTGTAACACTGCATATTTTCCCTCCAACTGTTCTATTATCAATGATGTTCCCCATAAATGTTTGAAAATTTTGCACAGATATAATTCTAAAGTAAGAGAAAATACACCAGACATAAACTTTACAGTATTTCATGACACTATGATGGCTATTCTCATTAGAAACACCATAAATAAAGAACATCCCAATTTTATTGGATTAATGTGTACAATCATCCCCAATATAATCACGCTACATTCCACTGTAGCTTGTGATAATACTAAGAGCAAGTTACATATTATTAAGACCACCAAATATTCCAAAAGCCTCACTGAAATATTCACAAACTTACCTGCACCTTCTTCCGAGTGGAATGTGTGCTGTTCTGTCTGTGGCTGGTGATCATTCTGGCTGACCTTCTTCATGGGGCTTGGCCTGAAACATTGATTGTGTCCTGAAGAGATACCCACACTAACAAAGGCATGAGAGAGAGAGAGAGAGAGAGAGAGAGAGAGAGAGAGAGAGAGAGAGAGAGAGAGAGAGAGAGAGAGAGAGAGAGAGAGAGAGAGAGAATGATGCAGGTTAGGGGGATACGGCTCAGATGGCTTCCAAGCAACCAATTAGTGATAATCTGAGGTAATTAAAAAGCCTTGCATGAAAAAGAAAACCTGTCTTCTGCCATGTCAAACTCTATGCAGCTTCTGTGTCAAGCTGTGAGTTGTGCCACACCCTTGCCTGTGTTGGCCTCGTGTGTTGGGGTGCCCCCCCCCTTTTTTTTTTTAATGCAAGAAAGGAAATCTGGCCAAAGGTAAGTCAAATTATCAAGAAAATGGCCCAATGAGATGCCAATTCCCATACAGGGTCAAGAGAATAAGCTAAAACAATGGGATAAATGTCATGAACCCTTCCTCTTAAATGAGCTCAAGTCATAGGTAGATACAGAAGCAGGCAGGGAGTTCCAGAGTTTATCAGAGACTTGTAGTGGTGTGAGGCTTGTTGGGTCCACAACCAGCCTTGTGAGTCCTGTGTGGTTGGCTAAGTGACTGCTTTGTGAGTGTATGGATGGTGTGGAAACCTATACCAAATTTCATTGAAATCAGTTTAATGTTTTTCTTTTTTTCAGCAGGCACACCCAAACACACACAGACAGAAAGACAGTGTGTTTGGGATTCAACTCCAAACTGACAAAGACTGCTCCATTTACACCTCACTAAATCATCAATACTCAAAGCTGACAATGAATACTTGGCACCACCATAAAGAATTGGGTTTTAGTGACAGATTTGACTAAATAATCTAATGGTTTTGGATTGGAGGTAAGATGCCAGTCCCCAAGCAGGTTTGAGAGTAGCCAAAAGAATGGGACAAATGTCAAGAAACATCCCTCTTAAATGAGTTCAGGTTATTAGTGAAGGCCGAGATGCAGAGGTTAACTTTGACTGAACGCACGAAACACACTAGCATCAAAACAAGACAGAAAATATGAAATACATGGAACCACAACCCCACAAACACACCCCTGGATATTTCAATAGTGTAGAGCAGGTAATAATGGAGGCTGAGTGACACAGCTGATATCTGAGTGAATACAAGAAACATTTACCCATCCCAACATCAAAACAAACCGGAAATAAGGTAACACAGCAAACCACACCTCCACAAACACTCCCACACTGAATATTTCGATAATGTTAGACGAAAAATTACGAAAGCTGAGGGACAAAACTAATGTTCCAGTGAATCCAGTGAACACATATACTCACATCAAAACAAGCCACAAATAATGGAATACAGCAAAACACAACACGACAAACACTCCCACACAGAATATTTTAGTAATCTAAGGCAGAAAATAATGAAAGCTGAGGAACAGAGCGGATATTTGGGTGAATATTATAAGCAATCCACAGTTTACTTTACCTACTTGTCACCTGCTGCTCTCGTGCTACTCCCTGCGAGCCACACACGCCCCTGGGGACGCCCTGCGGAGTGTCAGGACGAGTGTTCCCCGCCGGGTGGCTGACAATATTCCACTGAGCGTTTGTTTACTGAGTGCAGGGCGGCGACTCACCCCAAGACACCACAATTCACATAAATAACCTCAAATCAACTACAATAAGCCACAATAAAATTTTGTCCTGCCATCTTTTTCATGTATTTTTTATTTTTTTACGTTGTTGTTGATGTAACTTCGTTTTAAGGCGGGGTTTCGTTACTTGGTGGGCGATACCAATAGTCATACAGTAGATTGAGAAGTTATCAATAAATTTATAGGTGTTACCTTCTGATTAATTTTATCTCATACACTGTAATGTTAGTGACTGTTGGGATTGTGAACTGGAAGGAGGCGAAAGTGAGACTTTAGTAATCCCTACTGGAATCATTTTCTTCGACGCCATCAGTCCAAAACTACAAAGCAGCAAAACACTACAGGAGCAATACCACTATGTTCATGCTAACTGCTCATCTGCTGATCTTGCTAACCGCATGCCTCCCCTCCTGCGGCCTCGCTGCACAAGGCTTTCTTCTTCCTTTCACACTTATTCTGTCCAACTCTCTAACGCACTGATTCGCACAGGAAAGTAATGATTATGTAAAAATATGAAGCTATCAGGTAAAAGAGGAATTAAACTTCGATAAAACAAAAACACGACAACATCTACCAGAGTAAAAAACAGTACTCTCAATCAATCATACCTTTCTCTGGTAAACTCTGGAACTCCCTAACTGCTTCTGTATTTTTATCTTCCAACGACTTGACTTCTTTCAAGAGAGAGGTTTCGATCACCGTTTCAAGACATTTGTCTCTTTATTTCGCCTGACTCTTCGACCTGTAAGGAAACTGACAATTAAGTGGGCCTTATTCTTTATTCTTTGTTGTCCTTGGCCAGTTTCCCCTCTTACAAAAAAAAAAAAAAAAAAAAAAATAAAATAAAATAATAATAATAATAATAATAAAAAAAAAAAAAAAAAAAAATATATATATATATATATATATATATATATATATATATATATATATATATATATATATATATATATATATATATATATATATATATATATATATATATATATATATATATATGGGCGGAAGCTGAACAGCGCTTCCCATACACTCTTCAAGTGTGCCTACAGGCGCTATAGGCCTTAACGTAAATAAATAAGTAAATAAATAAATAAATAAAAAAAAATAAAAATATATAACTGTACCTCTCGTCCGAGAGCTGTGAGAAACTGACGTAGAGAAAAGGCCAATTTGCGACTGACATTGCAAGTCGGTAAAGTTTGCATAGTAACTGAAGAAATAAGTCGCAAAACAAGACCAACATGTTGGTCTTTTCAGTCGATTTGTGACTTTCTTTTTGTTGAGACGTCACGGAGTAAGCTTTGAAAATGTCTCCAGGTGTAGATAAGATGTTAGAGTTGGTGAGGGAAAAAGAACACATCTGGGGCCCCAGGAATTAATTATACAATAAAAAGAAAAAGAAAAAAAAAGCTTGCACAAATCGTCGTTCGACGAAAGAAGTGTTTCCCTCAATGCAGAGTGTTGTTGGAGGTGAAGAGTGAAGACTTGTCAGGATTTAATTTGATCGCAATTATGCATAGTCTTCTTAAGATTAGTGTGTGGCAGACACTCCTTTCTTTCCTTCTACTTAGCCAGGGACGTATCCAAAGGCATTTTCTTTTCTGTTGACTCTTCCGGTACGCCAAAAGAAGAGCAACCACCGCTTCAGCATCGTCACTGGAGGAAGACATCTTGGCGGGGAGCTGTTTGTTTACACTCACTTCCTGCCAAGGCGCCAACTAGTCGATACTTTCCAGTCGCTATGTGTGACGTTTTTCCGTTTAGAAGGGCTCAGTCGATACTTCTAACGACTTGTAATTTCAGTCGCAAATTGGCACATGTGAACCCGCCTTAACTCGTCTAATTCCTCTCCGAAAACCTCAAAATCCTGCCAGACTATATGATAATGTCAGCTGACGAAGGAGTGACGGTGTGGTGATGTCAGCCTTAGGTGGTGAAGGAAACAGTGTGGTGATGTTAACCTAAGGTGGCGAAGGAGACGGTGTGGTGATGTCATGTGGTAAAGGAGAGGCTAGGAGAGGGTGTGGTGATGTCAGGTGATGAGGGAGAGGCTAGAAGATGTGGTGGTGTCTGGTGATGAAAGGAAGAGGCTAGATGTGGTGATGTCAGGTGATGAGGGAGAGGCTAGGAGACGGTGTGGTGATGTCAGCTAATGAAGGAGAGGCTGTATGTGGTGATGTCAGGTGAAGAGGGAGAAGCTGGATCGATGATGTCATGATGTGAGGATAGGGGAGGTGTAGTGATGTCAGAGGAATATTGAGATAAAGCTTGCCTCTTGTTACGCACGAACGAACATTGATCGTGCTCGCTGACTATCAAAGGTGCGGGTGTGTCACTTCCTTGTGTTGCCATAGCAGCAGCAGCAGCAGCAGCAGCAAGTGAACTTGCTTCCCCAAAAACAAAGGAATCTTTAAAGATTGCTTTCAGGATCTATATACAATTTGTGGCGGGTATAAATAAGGTTCAAATTACTCAGAATTAAAAATTCCATCGGATGAGAAGGATAAAAAAGGAAAACCATATGTTGAGACTGATGCAGGAATAAAAGAATACTATCATTTTCACCTAATCTTATTCAAGACTCTAGCTCTATGTTTGCAGAAGATATTGCATACTGCATTCCATTCAGCCACAAAATACTTCGATTATTACGTCTCCTCTCCTCGCTGCCCATTCCCATCCCAGGAATATGACGAGAGGGTTGTCTTCCCCTTGGAGTAAAGATTATCTTTTCTCCAAGGTCTTCCCATGCAAAGCACACTCATGGGACTCCACAACACCCAAAAATACCATCAAATTTATCAAATGGCACACTCAAAATACATAGAATATTCTTAAAAACACCACAAAACACTTAAAACACCCGAATTTTTCCAAAACACTTATGGAGCCCAAATACACCCACAAACACTCTTAAAACATCCTACGACATTCCTGAAGTTGGGTGCGACTAATTTCCAGGTGCGACTTTTACTTTGCGCCTTTACCGCTGGATCTTGTGCGACTGCAACTTTGCTACTCTATTTTTGCCCGCCGCTCCTTCGTCTTCCGACCTTCCAACTGCGATTGTATTTCCCTTTTGCGACTCCGCTAAATTACAAAATGGACTCAAGTACGATAACAGAAACATGGTTTTATGAGGCCCTGCGTAGAATGATCCATTTTTTACTTATATACAACTTAATTTCAAGCATGTTAAAGATAGAATTAAGACTGTTAGATTTTAATTACTTTATACACTTCACAGTAACTTTTCTTCTTAGCTACAATAAAAGTATAAAATAGGAGAAAATGAGATCAGTTCGCACAATAAACACAAAGCAACACGGTCTCCAACATTTCTAACTGACAAGACGAGTTTAAAACTTTGTTGACGCCTCAAGAGTTCATGTAATTTTTCTAATTTATAATGAAATTCAGCAGTGATAAAACACTTTTTTTCTCGTAAGTCTAGGTAGTTTCGTGTAAAGGCGGGTTCACACGTGCTAAATCGCGACTGAAATTGCAAGTCCGTAGAGTTTTCGACTGAATGTCAGTGCCTAGTGACTGGAGAAACCAGTCGCAAAACAAGACCAACAAATTGGTCTTGTTCAGTTAATTTGCGACTTTCTTTACGTTGTGACGTCACGGAGTAAGCTTTGAAAATGTGGTCTCCAGATTTAGAGATGTTAGAGTTAGTGAGGGAAAACGAACACATATGGGTCCCCAGGAATTAATTATACAAAAAAAAAAAAAAAAGCTTGCACAAATCGTCGTTCGACGAAAGAAGTGTTTCCCTCAATGCAGAGTGTTGTTGGAGGTGAAGAGTGAAGACTTGTCAGGATTTAATTTGATCGCAATTATGCATAGTCTTCTTAAGATTAGTGTGTGGCAGACACTCCTTTCTTTCCTTCTACTTAGCCAGGGACGTATCCAAAGGCATTTTCTTTTCTGTTGACTCTTCCGGTACGCCAAAAGAAGAGCAACCACCGCTTCAGCATCGTCACTGGAGGAAGACATCTTGGCGGG
Source organism: Portunus trituberculatus (assembly GCF_017591435.1). Classification (NCBI taxonomy): domain Eukaryota; kingdom Metazoa; phylum Arthropoda; class Malacostraca; order Decapoda; family Portunidae; genus Portunus; species Portunus trituberculatus. The sequence continues at coordinate 5,979,483 of NC_059290.1, forward strand.
GAGCTGTTTGTTTACACTCACTTCCTGCCAAGGCGCCAACTAGTCGATACTTTCCAGTCGCTATATGTGACGCTTTCCGACAAGAGGAGCTCAGTCGATGCTTCTAGCGACTTGTAATTTCAGTTGTAAATTGGCACGTGTGAACTTGCCTGAACGTCAGGCTCATACAAAATGAGGAATCTAATCTTTTATAAAAAAAAAAAAGAAAAGAAAAAGTAAATAAAATAAAGTTATATAGCTAGTCAGTCTATTTTAAGCTGGCTTTCTGTTCTCGGGTCTCGGTCTAAGGAAGAGTAAAGTGTTGGCATTTTACCCTGTGTCCCACACCCTCCCACCACCACCTGGTTGCTAGTTCCGCGGTTTTCCCACTCAATTGGACGGTTTTTCAAAGAAGTGGGCGGAAAAACTTTTGTTTAGGCGGACTGACGTGTAATTATGTTTATTGGGTTGTTTTGCATAGGATTGTGTAACTGTGCAAGCCACGGTAGATATTAGTTGAAACATTGCCATAATTTCTTTTCAGCATGCATTGATGTATATTCATTCGTATGTATATTCTTATCTAGATATCAATAAAGTACTACACTCCCGGGCACTTGTGTGTCTGCACATGTATTCCTTATTAACAGGGTTCGTGTTGTGTACTGCCGCGTCGCTCCCAAGAGACTGGTAACAATCCGCGGAGAAGGATACGCTGGGGAGAACTAGTGAAGCTTAATTCCTGTGCAAGTGAGCTGGATACAACAACATGGAGTCCAACACTGTCTCTGCTTTTATTACTCTTCTCACTAACTCTTCTCTGACTCTTTTCCTTCCTGACTCAGTTCTACTTTACTGACTCCTCACAGACTTCTTTTTTACTCTCAGTAGCTCTTTTTATTTACTTGCACACTGACTTATAAGGCGGGTCACACGTGTCAATTTATGACTGAAATTGCAGGTCGGTAGAGTTTCCGACTGACGGTTTGCGACTTTGTTTACAATGTGACGTCACGGAAAAAGGTTTGAAAATGTGGTGTCGATGTAGAGAAGATTTTGGAGTTGGTGAGGGAAAAAAGCACACCTGCCAGGGAACCCTAAATGTGAATTCTACAGCAAAAAGAGCTGACGCAAATAGGCGTTCGATGAGATCCAAGGCTGCCACTCTCCAAGAACTGCTTCCCTCCATGCAGGTGTTGTTGATCGAGGATTGAATACTGGTGATGATTTAATTTGATCGCAATAGTCATCGTCACCAGAGGAAGACTTCTTGTTGGGCAGCTGTTTGTTTACATTCATTTCCTGCCAACCAGATGATACTTCCAAGTCGTTATGTGTGAACGTTTTTCGACTAGAAGGGTTCAGTCAATACTTCTAGCGACTTACAATTTCAGTCACATAATAACATGTGTGAACCCGCCTAGGTTCCATCCACCGCAGCTGGTGACGCAATTAATTCCTGGATAGCCTTTTCCGTGATTTTTCCATACCCTTCCTACTCCGTTTTCTTCCTTTGTTGTGAAAGCATACTCTATACTGGGAGAAGGGTAGAGAGAGAGGAAAAACAGTGTGTGTGTGTGTATGTTTCATCTAGTATTCTCTCTCTCTCTCTCTCTCTCTCTCTCTCTCTGTCAGCCAGTGAGCCAGATAGTCAGCTGGTCCTTTGAACAGTCTCTCAGTGTCTGTTTGTCAGTGCGTGAGTGGGTGAGTGAGTGAGGGCGGCAGTTGAGCTGTCATATCTTGTTTCAACACATTTTTACAAAACTGCTCCGAGGAAACATGTGAATTCTTATCAAAGTTAAGGAAACAAAAGAAGGAAGTAAACAATGGGTCGCATCTTTAGCTCTCTGAAAGTGTCTGCCCACCTGGAGGTGGTGGGCCAGTGTGGCGGCGCCGACCGCCTCACCCTCTGTCTGCCCCGCAGCAGGGGGAAGGGAGGCCGGCGCCTGCTGGGGGCCTTCAACTTCTCCAGCGCGGGTAACGGGGCAGGCCAGCACAGGTCCGCCTACATCTTGGTGGCCGTTGGCCGGGTCGCCAAGAAGGGCGGGAGACTCTCGTGGCCCGCCGTGAGATCCCGCTGGCTGACCTGCTGGTGGGTCTCAAAGCAAACAAGATTGGGCGGCGCTCTGCACTCTTCTTCAGCCTCAAGGCAGGCCAGGCTGATGATGCAGCAGTCGCCGTGTATTACAGCAGGAGGCTCCTGGACGAGCCAAAGCCACCACAGGAGGATCAGCAGGAACAAGGGAAAACTGAGCAGCTCGCCAGCCTGCCCACCCAGGCTGCCGAAACCAAGTTCATCCTGCCCCCATATGCTGCTCATACAAACTCCAGCGACACCGTGGCCGCCTTGATTCCTGAGGTCAGCTACCGTGACCTCACCCCCAAGGTCACGGTGATAGACCTCGTGGATGGCCAAAGATGGGCAGCTCCTCAAGCCCAGCCCTTGCAGGAAAGGATTGAGGCTCCTCAGGATGGCCAGACCGAGGCCAGCCTGTCTTCCGAGGTCGTACACCGTGACCTCGGGGAAGGCCATAGGTGGGTCGCTCCCCAGACCCAGCTTCGTCACAGGAGGGGAGACCTCCGTGGGAGACGGGAGGGCGTTGTCTTGCAGCCTTCTGTTCCGTCTCCCTCTCAAGGAAAGGAGGCCCCGCGGGGTGGCAGAGGCTGCCTGTGTGGTCCCTGCCTAGTGGTCAGCCTGCTCCAGTGTGCGCAGGCTATGACCTTCACTTTACTGGTGTACCACGTGTACCTGGAGTGGTTCTGAGCCTGGTGTCACTGAACACAACCACGCCACGCCACACCGACCACCACTCTTGGCATCACCACACGCTGCACCACACAATCATTGATCATCACTCATGGGGCCTCGTGATGGTGGCTGGTGACGAGTTCATAGTGTCTACAGTAGGTTAGGTTAGGTTAGGATAGGATAGGATAGGCAACGTTAGGTTAGGTTAGGTTAGGATATGATAGGCAACGTTAGGTTAGGTTAGGTTAGGATAGGATAGGATAGGATAGGCAACGTTAGGTTAGGTTAGGTTAGGATAGGTAATGTTAGGTTAGGTTAGGTTAGGTTAGGTCTCTTACTCTCAATCTCAACAGTCTCACTATAACTAGTACAATATTTTGAAAATTAACGCTTTGCTTTCATTAGAATCTTCTGAGTTTTCCACCATCTGGCTTAGACTCAATAGTCACTCTCTAACTAAATTTATCTGTGCTGTCTATCTCTTCCCTAACCCCTCTGACTATAGTAAATTCTTTGACTATGTAACTTCCAAAGTGGAGCACATTCTATTCCTCTACCCTTTTGCACAGATCTCCATTCTTGGAGATTTCAATGTTCACCAGCAGCTTTGGCTTTCCTCTCCCTTCACTGACTATAATGGTGAACTAGCCTTCAACTTTGCTATCCTCATTGACCTAGAGCAACTGGTGCAACACCCTACTCGTATTCTTGACCGTCTTAGAGACACACCCAACATTCATGATCTCTTCCTCACCTCTAATCCTTCTGCTTATGCTGCTACCCTATATTCTCCGTTGGGCTCCTCCGATCACAATTTCATATCTGTATCTTGTCCTATTTCTCCAATCCTTCCTCAGGATTCCCCAAAGCGGAGGTGCCTCTGGCATTTTGCCTCTGCCAGTTAAGGGAACCTGAGGAGGTATTATGCTGATTTTACCTGGAATGATTTCTGTTTTCGTGACAGGGACTCTTGTGCTGAACGCATAACAGAGGTGATAGTGTCCGGCATGGAGGTGTACATTCCTCATTCTTTTTGTCAACCTAAACCTTCTAAACCTTGGTTAAACACAGCCTGTTTTCGTGCTATACATGATAGTGAGGTTGCCCTTTAAATTTCTGTCCGGAATCATGCCAAGTCTGTTCTTCAACTTGCCAAACACTCATTCATAAATAGAAAATGTCAAAATCTTTCAAACTCTACCTCTCCTCGTGACTTCTGGCATCTGACCAAAAACATCTCCAATAGCTTTACTTCTTCATCTTTCCCTCCTTCATTCGATTCTGATGGCACCACTGCCATCTCTTCTGTCTCTAAAGCTGAACTCTTCTCTCAAACCTTTGCTAACACCACATGGTATATATAAAAAAAAACAACAACTCCACCTTGGATGATTCTGGGCTTGTCCCTCTCTCTCCTCCTCCCTCTGACTATTTCATGCCTACAATCAAAGTTCTTCATAATGATGTTTTCCATGCCCTCGCTGGCCTAAACCCTCGGAAGGCTTATGAACCTGATGGGGTCCTTCCTATTGTTCTTAAAAACTGTGCTTCTGTGCTTGCACCTTGCCTGGCCAAACTCATTCAACTATGTCTATTGACCTCTACCATTCCTTCTTACTGGAAGTTTGCCTACATTCAGCCTGTTCCTAAAAAGGGTGACTGTTCTAATCCCTCAAACTACCGTCCTATTGCTTCAATCTCTTGCGTGTCTAAAGTTTTTTTAATCTATCCTCAATAGGAAGATTCTTAAACATCTGTCACTTCACTACCTTCTATCTGATCGCCAGTATGGCTTCCGTCAAGGTCGCTCTACTGGTGATCTTCTGGCTTTGCTTACGGAGTCTTGGTCATCCTCTTTTAGAGATTTCTGTGAAACTTTTCCTGTCGCGTTAGACATATCAAAAGCTTTTGACAGAGTCTGGTACAAGCCTTTGATTTCCATCTCTCCTCTTACGGTTTCTATCCTTCTATCTGCAACTTTATCTCAAGTTTCCTTTCTGACCGTTCTATTGCAGCCGTGGCAGACAGCCACTGTTCTCCTAAATCTTTTAATAGTGGTGTTCCTCGGGGTCCTGTCTCTTTCTATTATTCATCAATGACCTTCATAACCAAACTACTTCCCCTATCCACTTCTATGCTGATGATACCACTCTACATCTTTCCACGTCCTTTCAGAGACGACCAACCCTTTAGGAAGTCAACAGATCACGCAGGGACGCCACAGAACGCCTGACTTCTGATCTTTCTGAAATTTCTTCTTGGTGCAGAGAAAATCTAGTAGTTTTCAATGCATCAAAAACACAATTCCTCCATCTATCAACTCGACACAACCTTCCAGAAAACTATCCCCTCTTCATCAATGACACTTAACTGTCTCCCTTTTCCACACTGAATATCCGCGGTCTGTCCTTTATTCATAATCTAAACTGGAAACTTCACATCCCATCTCTTGCTAAAATAGCTTTTATGAAGTTAGGTGTTCTGAGGCGTCTTCGCCAATTTTTCTCGCCCCTCCAACTGCTAACTCTGTACAAGGGCCTTATCCGTCCTTGTATGGAGTACTCTTCGCATGTTTGGGGGTTCCACTCGCACAGTTTTATTAGATAGGGTGGAATCAAAGCTTTTCGTCTCATCAACTCCTCTCCTCTGACTGACTGTCTTCAGCCTCTTTCTCACCGCCGAAATGTTGCATCTCTTTCTATCTTTTATCGCTATTTTCATACTAACTGTTCTACTGATCTTGCTAACTGCATGCCTCCCCTCCTCCTGCGTCCTCGCTGCACAAGGCTACCTTGTTCCTCTCATCCCTATTCTGTCCAACTCTCTACCGCAAGAATTAACCGGTACTCTCAATCTTCATACCTTTCACTGGTAAACTGGAACTCCCTGCCTGCTTCTGTATTTCAGTCTTCCCTACGACTTGAATTCTTTTAAGAGGGAGGTATTAAGACATTTGTTTCTTAATTTTAGCTAATTTTCTACTACTCTTTAAAGGAGCCAGCACTTCAAGTGGATCTTTTTTTTAATATTTGTTGCCTTTGGCTGGTTTCTCTCCTGCATAAAAAAAAGGTTATCAAGAGTATTTTCTTGACAATAATGTAATGTTGATATCCCTACGACCGCAGAAACACCCACGCTGTCACTGCATCTCAAACTTTGTGAATGCAGCGGAGGTGCGGCACAGCAGTGCTGCAGGTCACTGGCCAACAATGTGTCAGTGATAGTTATTATCGACATACTATACCTACATTTTAGTAAAGCGTTTGATATAAGGTACCACATCATAGGCTCTTAGAAAGATCAGGGCGCATAGAGGAAACAATATTAGGCTGGATAAGGTAATGGTTAGGCGATAAGCGATAGAGAATTGTTATAAAAGGCTGTAATTCCAAGTGGGCTCAAGTAATTACTGGGGTGCCACAGGGATCAATTTTAGGGTTATCACTATTTCTAATATATATTAATGATTTTGAATTAATAGTGATGTTAGTAAATTTGTGGATGACACCAAGATAGGTAGATTGATTGTGTGAGATTCGGATGCCATCGCCTTGTTGGCCAATTTATAAAGGATAAACGAATGGACGTATAGATGACAAATGCAGTTTAACATTAACAAATGCAAAGTATTTTTAGCGTAGGTAGAGGAAATCCACTCAATAGGTACACAATAAACAACGAGGTCCTGGCTGGTAAGTTCAGAATATGGAAAAGACCTAGGAATTACAGTTAGCCATGAATTTTGTCTAAGAAAACAATGCACAGAGGCAAGAAATAGAGTACTGCTGGTGTACTGGGTCATTGGATTAATTTTTGGGGTGAATTCAAAGCAGAAGTCCCGAATTAATATTAATATATTACAATCGTCTTGATAAGAAGTCTTGAAATACTATGTGAATCATACGTGGTACAGTGTTAATAAGGAATATGTATATATTTGATCTGTTGAGCGTTGGAGTGTTGTCCTGTGGCTCTGCCACATTTGGGAACGTGTATACTTAGTTAACAGGTAAGAATATGTCTTTGAAAAAAAAAAAGGACAATAGTGCACCATTGTCAACTCAGTAACTGTTTCCCGAACAACTGTCAGAGAGAGAGAGAGAGAGAGAGAGAGAGAGAGCGGGGTGTAAGCAATAGGGTATATAGAGAATGGCAGGAGAGCGGGCCACCCCTCTGTGCTAAACAAGAACCAAAAAGTAGAGATCATTCTTGATCTCTTCCTCACCTCTAATCCTTCTACTTATGCTGTCACCCTTTCATCTCCGTTGGGCTCCTCCGATCAGAATCTCATCTCTGTATCTTATCCTATTTCTCCAATCCCTCCGCAGGATCCCCCAAAGCGAAGGTGCCTCTGGCGTTTTGCCTCTGCCAGTTGGGGGGACCTGAGGAGGTTTTATGCTGATTTTCCCTGGAATCATTACTGTTTCCGTGTCAGAGACACATCTCTTTGTGCTGAACGCATAACAGAGGTGATAGTGTGTGGCATGGAGGCGTACATTCCTCATTCTTTTCTCAACCTAAACCTTCTAAACCTTGGTTTAACTCAGCCTGTTCTCGTGCTATACATGATAGAGGTTGCCCACAAAAGGTACTTGAGCCTTCCATCTCCTGAATCTCACACACTTTATATCTCTGCCCGGAATCATGCCAAGTCTGTTCTTCAACTTGCCAAACACTCCTTCATAAATAGAAAATGTCAAAATCTTTCAAACTCAAACTCTCCTCGTGACTTCTGGCATCTAGCCAAAAACATCTCAAATAACTTCACTTCTTCATCTTTCCTCCTTTATTTCATCCTGATGGCACCACTGCCATCTCTTCTGTCTCTAAAGCTGAACTCTTCTCTCAAACCTTTGCTCACAACTCCACCTTGGACGATTCTGGGCTTGTCCTCCTCTCCTCCTCCCTCTGACTATTTCATGTCTACAATCAAAATTCTTCGTAATGATGTTTTCCATGCCCTCGCTGGCCTAAACCCTCGGAAGGCTTATGGACCTGATGGGGTCCCTCCTATTGTTCTCAAAAACTGTGCTTCCATGCTTGCACCTTGCCTGGCCAAACTCTTCCAACTTTGTCTATCGACTTCTACCTTTCCTTCCTGCTGGAAGTTCGCCTACATTCAGCCTGTTCCTAAAAAGGGTGACCTCAAACTACCGTCCTATAGCTTTAATCTCTTGCTTGTCTAAAGTTTTTGAATCTATCCTGAATAGGAAGATTCTCAAACATCTATCACTTCACAATCTTCTGTCTGATCGCCAGTATGGCTTCCGTCAAGGTCGCTCTGTTGGTGATCTTCTGGCTTTCCTTACTGAGTCTTGGTCATCCTCTTTTAGAGATTTCGGTGAAACTTTTGCTGTAGCGTTAGACATATCAAAAGCTTTTGATAGAGTCTGTCATAAAGCTTTGATTTCTAAACTGCTCTCCTACGGCTTCTATCCTTCTCTCTGCAACTTTATCTCAAGTTTCCTTTCCGATCGTTTTATTACTGCTGTGGTAGAGGTCACTTCTTCTCCTAAATCTATTTATAGTGGAGTTCCTCAAGGTACTGTCCTATCGCCCCCACTCTCTTTCTATTATTCATTAATGACCTTCTTAACCAAACTTCTTGCCCTGAGGACACCACCCTTCATCTTTCCACGTCCTTTCAGAGACGACCAACCCTTTAGGAAGTCAACAGATCACGCAGGGACGGCACAGAACGCCTGACTTCCGATCTTTCTAAGATTTCCGATTCGGGCAAAAAAAATCTATAGTAGTTTTCAATGCCTCAAAAACTCAATTCCTCCATCTATCAACTCGATACAACTTTCCAGACAACTATCCCCTCTTCTTCAATGACACTCAACTGTCTCCCTCCTCCGCACTGAATATCCGCGGTCTGTCCTTTACTCATAATCTTAACTGGAAATTTCACATCTCATCTCTTGCTAAAACAGCTTCTATGAAGTTAGGCGTTCTGAGGCGTCTCCGCCAGTTTTTTCGCCCCTCCAAATGCTTACTCTGTACAAGGACCTTATCCGTCCTTGTATGGAGTACTCTTCGCTTGTTTTGGGGAGTTGCAGTCACACAGTTTTACAAGATAGGGTGGAATCAAAAGCTTTTCGTCTCATCAACTCCTCTCCTCTGATAACTGTCTTCAGCCTCTTTCTCACCGCCGAGATGTTGCATCTCTTTCTATCTTTTATCGCTGTTTTCATGCTAACTGTTCTACTGATCTTGCTAACTGCATGCCTTCCCTCCTCCTGCGTCCTCGCTGCACAAGACTTTCTTCTTCCTTTCATCTCTATTCTGTCCAACTCCCTATCGCAAGAGTTAACCAGAACTCTCAATCATTCATATCTTTAACTGGTAAGCTCTGGAACTCCCTCCCTGCATCTGTATTTCCGACTTTCTACGACTTGTCTTCTTATTAGAGGAAGGTATCGAGGCATTTACTCCATAATTTTGGCTGACGCTTTTCCTCTCTGTAGAGAGACAACACTCAAGTGGGCCTTTTTTTTAATGTCTTTTTTTTTTTTCCTTGGTTGGCCATCTTTCCTACATAAGAAAATAACTGAAAAATTTATATATATATATATATATATATATATATATATATATATATATATATATATATATATATATATATATATATATATATATATATATATATATATATATATATATATATATATATATATATATATATATTGATTATCGCTAGTTTGAGACCAAAAATAACAGCGATACCGATGAATTGATAATCCAGAAAAAAATATTGGATAGCTGATCACCCGATATCGTTATCGCGATAAATTTTAACGCTAATTTTTCTCGATAACGTCCATCTATAGTGGGTCAGACATAAAGGGCCACGCCAGCCAGAACCGCGCTCAACAACAACGAAAGTATCTGTTTCTCTCATTCTCACTTTTATCAGCGAGAAGAGAAGGGCAAAGCAAAATTGTAAGGACCCGCGGCCTGCGTTACATAAACCTCTTAACGCTGAAACTGAAATTGCATAGAAGCACGCTATTCAGCGTTACTCTTCATTCCCCTATCAGACTATCCCATCTCATCTCTATCGGCGAGGAGAGAAGAGTCTTTCTGAAAGAAGAGATAGATGCGGCGCAGAAGTGTTTCGGAATGTAAAGTGCTTGGTATACATTGTTTGTACCGTATCATTATGCCCTAAATATTCGTGCGTAGAAAGTTCCTCAACACATCTGCTGTATAAATAATAAAATTATTTGAGAAGATACTTTATGATGAGTGTACAAATTATGTTTCTGTAAATTTTTGTACGTTTTTTTTATACTTTTATTTTGTCATTTGGATGTTTTGTGGTATTGCAATCAGATGCATCAAAACACAGCTGTCAGGAGGTGAGGGGCCGGTCTGGGGGTGTCTGCTGTTTCACATCCTATTATGGAAGTTTTACCCACATATATGGTAAGCATTCTTGTCGTTTAATGTTGTTTTAATGCCTAAGGACCCTTGCTAGCCCAGCGCCTCCCGGCCTCCTCCTGCAGGAGTGGCGGGAGAAGGCCACGCAGTTAGCTGAGGGCAGGTCATCCTCAGCACTGGGCTTCGCACCTCGTGGGCCAGGCAGCACCAGGGCCAGGCCGCCACCCCTTGGTGCTTGACGCTCGCCGGGGACAATGCTGCCCTGGTTAGGTGCAGTAGAGTGGTGCCCAGGACGTGTGGTGCGCCATTGACATGGGAGTGGCAGGGCGTGTTAGAGTGGTCGCCTCTGTTGTTTGCCTGGGGTTGTTAGTGTTTATTTAAAAAGGAATAAGTTTCTTGCATTATTTTGGAAGAATGTTAAGAAGGTATTGAGATCACAGCAGAATTTCATATTAAGGTCAATTTGTTAGGTTTCTATTAATTAACTTGAGTTTCATTGCTGATCCCATTGAGTTGATCTTGATAAAAAAAAAAAAGTAATTTTCTGCTAAAAATGAGCAGTCAATACTTGACAATGGCAGAAATGTCTAGTTATGAATCATTGAAGGAATCCAGGAGGGAGTGTTAGGAGGCCAGTAAATTGAGCTTAGAAAGGTTAGGTATGGTTTAATGCAAATAATGCTCTAAACTTTGTTGCTGTTAAGAATTTGATAAGTTGCATATGAAGGACTCCATGTGGTGGCTGGGAAGTGTTGCATGGTGGAGGTGGTGAGCATAGTGGGGCATGTGAACAAAAAAGAAGATGATCACGATTATCAATAAATCAATAACAATAACCTAATTGGCAGTTACTGATAATTGATGACTGTCAAGAAATCTACAGCCCAATAACTGATAACTGATAAATCCAAAATATTTATCCTAGTGATAACAATGTGGATAAAAAAAAAAAAAGATAGTTCCAGCTCTTGTTTTTTAGCCTTATTGAAAACTTAGAAAAATCTTAGAAAAAAAAAACTTCAGATCCAGTGTTTATCTTGACTCTTCACTATTGAAAAGTGCTGTTTTGATTTAAATTTGATTTTGAAAGTAAAAAATTTCAACATACTGATATTACAAATACAGAAGTATCTTGAGTTACGAGCACCTTGCCTTACAAGTAATACAAGATGTGAGCTGTTTCTTGGTCAGTATTTTGCTTTGATTTACGAGCCAAAATTTTAGTTGTGAGGTAGCTCCAGGTGTGCTGCCACTCTTTTGTGCAGCAAACACCCACCATCCCACCTGTGACTCTTTCAGTTAGTTAGTTTCTCTCTCTCTCTCTCTCTCTCTCTCTCTCTCTCTCTCTCTCTCTCTCTCTCTCTCTCTCTCTCTCTCTCTCTCCCTCCCCCTCCCTCCCCACTGTAGAAGCATTTCTGGTGTTGAGCTACTAGCATTTTGTGGTTTTATGCAGTTATTTAGCTAAATTTCTTTTGTCTGACTATTGGTCCTAAGCAAGTGACACATATCATAACACATGTTGAACTCACTTCTGAAACATTTTGAAAAGGGGGTTGTAACAAACCTCCTTGGACTGCTATTTTGTGAAATGCCTTGCAAATGAATAAGAGGAAAGTATGGCAAACAAATAAAAAAAGTCAATGAAGAAAACTAAGTAAAAAAAAATGTAGGAATGAAGTCCAATAATAAAGTGTAGCATTAATGTAAGTTCAGTTCAGAGATTAATGGAGAATTAGTGGCGAAGGAAAGTACAGTGGTACCTCGTGATAACAGACACTTTGAAGGTAAGAAGTTGTCCGTTACTGAGAGTTGTTTATCTGCGAGACCCTCAACCTTTCTATTTTTCAGTAATTTATTCCCTTTTTTAAAAGCACAAAAAATATTTTGAACATTAAAACCACGTTATTCTACGCTCAGTGCTAAAATAAAAGATTTTTTTTATTATCTAAGAAGTGTATAGTAATAAAAATTGATCTTAACAAGAACAGATGAATTAAAGATATAGTGGAGATTCAATACATAAATGTCTAAACACTCAAACTTTTCAATACTTGAACGCAAAAGTTTGATTTAATACTCGAAAAAATATCTGATAGTTGAACGTCCACACATGAGGTTGTAAACAAAGGCTCCCTGGCATCCACCTTCCCCATCCGCCAGTTGTGACTTGTGCTGCCGCAGTCATGAGAATAACATTCTCTTGCATTCTATCTGTAGGTTGTCATTTATAAACTAATATTAACACCAAAGGCTTATTAGTGGTGAAAATATCTGGTAATCAAATGGCCGTACATATGGTCATATACAAAGCTCTGTCATCTCCCTTCTTGCAGCCATCACTGTACTGTTCTGATACTGTATTACCGGTAATACTGGTAATCCTGGGATTATGGTAATATTGATATATTTGATGCCAGTGCGCATCCCTAGTCCTGCCTGTCTTGGGAAAAATAATATTCTCCTGCGTTTTGTTGGTAGTTTTTCATTCAGAAATTTACAGTGGCACCAAAGAGGCTTATTAGTGATGAAAATAAGGAGTTTAGTGAGAGTGCAAGTGTTAGTGAGTCACAGGCCTCCATTAGTGGATTCACAGGAATCACACCAGGCAAAAAGCTAGAACAACGTTTTCGTAGATAGTGACTCATCCTCCAGTGACCTCCCTCCTCCTCTTCCCCACCCTTCTCCCCTCTTCTTCTAAGTTATCCATCACCAGCCTTCACTTATGGTATATACAAATCAAAATTGAAAAAAATAAATAAATACATTGAAATTTTTACAAACTTGAGGTTTTGCTAAGATTAGAATGAATTACTTGATTTATACGTAGGTATCACCTGTCGAACTTTTTAATACTCAAACAGCCATTTGGAATGAATTAAGTTTGAGTATTGAGTCTCCACTGTGTAGTGTAATGGCCGATTCCCATGTGGCCTAGTGCCATAGTGCTATTCTTAACAAGTATTTAATGACTGCCTGAAGGACCTTCTGAGGTGACAAAGGAGGGAGGAAGACAAAGGATCGTCAGGGTCAGAGTAGACTACCTCCACAATATTGCCACCTCTATAGATAGCAGGGCTTGCCTCCTTTCCTAACCCCACTCCACCTTACCCTCTGTCTCTGTCTTTCTTTCTGTCCTTCTGTTTCTATATAAATTGGTGTGTTTCTGAAATTATTTTTGTTCCACATCATTGTTGAGGTAAAAATCAAGACATGTCTCTAGAAAAGTGTTCCCCATCCTAAGCGTGGCATCTGAGCAGGGAAGTGTGACATGGTCCTGCTGAATGCCAATACCTCCCACCTTACATATGCTTTCTCTCTATAGACTATTGTCCTGCTGCAAGCTCACCATATGGCCACCCTCACAGCGAGTCTAAGGCAGTAATATGCAACATGAACAAATACTTCTTGGAAGAAGTATGTACTTAGGAGAGGGAGGGGAGGGAGAGGTTCGGAGAAGCGCTGTGTTGTTGTTACTTTGCACCACCGCGCTGAAAACACAATTTGCTCATTATGTCATCAAGAAGAAGAAAATTTTGAAATCTTTTCCCACGTCATACTAAATTAACCTCAGTTAAAAGAAGAAAGAAATGAAATTGTAGACCTCCAAAGACCGGTAAATGAAGAAAAAATCAAGTGATTGGAAAGTCTTTGTTTATGTTGTCTGCACTTAGTCAACCTGGGTTCTCTCTCTCTCTCTCTCTCTCTCTCTCTCTCTCTCTCTCTCTCTCTCTCTCTCTCTCTCTCTCTCTCTCTCTCTCTCTCTCTCTCTCTCTCTCTCTCTCTCTCTCTCTCTCTCTCTCTCTCTCTCTCTCTCTGTGGCAGTGTCATTATCCTTGCTTGCCCAACAACATTCAAACAGAAATGTATAACTAGCAATTCACTCTGGCAGGCCAAGGGTCAAACCAACCTGGGATCCCATTTAGCATGCAGGAGTAGATAAACCCAGACCTTTTTTGGCTTGCCATTATGATTCCCTAAAAATTGCTTAGTATATGACCAGTCCATTATTTAGCAAAATCCATTACTTCAAGGTCCATTATCGTGAGGCACCAATATATATATGTATATATATATATATATATATATATATATATATATATATATATATATATATATATATATATATATATATATACAGTAAAGTCCCAGGTTACGTCGGTCTCGAGTTACGTCAAACTCGTAGTTACGTCAGTCCACTATAAGGCAATTTAAGATTAAAAAAATTGGAAATTTATAAATCGTAAAGTGCGGGATTTATTGTTATTGTTGGTGGTTGCCCGCCACACCACCCGCCTCACGCTTGAATACAATAACACCCTACCTCAGTTCCACCACACCATCGCCCCTAGCAAGAGTGTTATACTACTTTTGGATTTACTGACTCAAGTTCTTAGTATCTTGCTCAATGGCACCAAAGAGAAAACTTCTTAGTGACAGCAGTGATGCTAAGAAAAGGAAAACCATTATGCTACAAGAAAAAGAGGACATAATTGAAAGACATGAGAAGGGAGGCAGCAGCTGTGTGTGAGGGAGGGAAGAAGAAAATGGGAAGCCCGTTACCATGACAATGGGGAGGTTGACGACCTTGAGGGCTCGCACACCCATCACAACAATAACAACTCCGTAGCCTTCGCCTGGGCCACAAGACACTCGCAGCTGACTTGCACCGTCTCCGCCTGTCTGCTGATCCCTATTGCCCTTTCCTATTGCATTTCCTGCCCCGCTGCCCACGCTTCTACTCCCACCGCACTGCACTACGCTCCCAGCTGTCCACCCTGGGCGTCACAACATTCGACCTGCCCACCCTTCTGGCGGCCTCAGGCGTCCACCCCTCTCTGCAACCTGCAGTCCTTCGTTCGTGGCCCTAATCAACAACAAAAACAAGCTTGTGTTTCATATTCCTACATAGTTGTAAATAATATAACAATATAACCTTTAACTTACCTGAATGACCATAAACAATGATTGGTTGAAAACTCCATAATATGCTTTGAAATGTACGGAAACTCGAGTTATGTATAAAATCGACTTACGTCATGTTTCAGGAACGTAACTCTGACGTAAACCGAGACCTTACTGTATATATATATATATATATATATATATATATATATATATATATATATATATATATATATATATATATATATATATATATTTTTTTTTTTATATAAGAGGGAGAACTACCAAGGGCTAAAAAGTAAATATTAGAAAAAAAGGCCCACTTGAATTGTAGTCTCCATAAAATAATCAAAAGAATTAGTCAAAATACATGGACAAATGTCTTGACACCTCTCTCTTAAAAGAAGTTAAGTCATAGGAAGATGGAAATACAGAGGTATGAATGATTGAGAGTAGTGGTTAACTCTTGTATTAGAGGGTTGGACAGAATAAGGATGAGGGCAAGAAGAAAACCTTGTGCAGTGAGGCTGCAGGAGGAGGGGAGACATGCAATTAGCAAGATCAATAGAGCAGTTAGCATGAAAATAGCGATGAAAGATAGAAAGGGATGCAACATTTCGGCAGTGAGAAAGAAGCTGAAGACAGTCAGTCATTGGAGGGGAGTTCATGGGACGAAAAGCTAATGATTCCACCCTATCTAATAAAGCTGTATGAGTGGAACCCCAAACATGTGAAGAGTAGTCCATACAAGGACGGATAAGGCCCTTGTACAGAGTTAGCAGTTGGAGGAGCGAGAAAAACTGGCAGAGACGCCACAGAATGCCTAACTTCATAGAAGCTGTTCTAGCAAGAGATGAGATGTGAAGTTTCCAGTTAAGGTTATGAGTAAAGGACAGACCGAGAATATTTAGTGTGGAAGAGGGAGACAGTTAAGTGTCATTGAAGAAAAGGGGATAGTTTTCTGGAAGATTGTGTCAAATTGATAGATTGAGGAATTGAGTTTTGGAGGCATTGCAGACTACTAAGTTTTGTCTGCCCCAATCAAAAATCTTAGAAAGATCAGAAGTCAGGCATTCTGTGGTGTCCCTGTGTGATCTGTTGACTTTCTGAAGGGTTGGACGTCTCTGAAAGGACATGGAAAGATGTAGCATAAGAGCATAGGAGTGGATAGGGCAAAAAGTTTGGATAAGGTCATTAATGAATAATTGAAAGAGAATGGGTGATAGGACAGTACCCTGAGGAACACCACTATTAAAAGATTTAGGAGAAGAACAGTGGCTGTCTGCCACGGCTGCAATAGAACGGTCGTAAAGGAAACTTGAGATAAAGTTGCAGAGAGAAGAATAGAAATTGTAGGAAGGCAGTTTGGAAATCAAAGATTTGTGCCAGACTCTATCAAAAGCTTTTGATATGTCTAACACGACAGGAAAAGTTTCACAGAAATCTCTAAAAGAAGATGACCAAGACTCAGTAAGGAACGCCAGAAGATCACCAGTAGTGGCTGTGATGGAAGCCATACTGGCGATCAGATAGAAGGTTGTTGTGAAGTGACAGATGTTTAGAATCTTTCTATTGAGGATTGATTCCATCACAACTTGCAAATTGCAAACACAAATCAGAACATCCGTGGCAGGACTGAACACTCGCAACTTCTCTCATACATGTAATAGTGCCTACCTGCACCTCCTCACTTTACTGAACAACAATTTCACCTACAGCACCCAGCCATAAATTCATTTATTGCTACTACATTTTGCACGATTAAAAGAATCATGAAAGTTAACATAAACGTAAATAAATAATTCTGGTTTTGAGGAAATGAAATGTCCTTCCTCCGCACCCCCTATTCTCTCACTTACAGGTTCTATCACTGGGAGGTATCATATATATATATATATATATATATATATATATATATATATATATATATATATATATATATATATATATATATATATATATATATATATATATATATATATATATATATATATATATATATATATATATATATATATATATATATATATATATATATATATATATATATATATATATATATATATATATATATACCAGCTATTGTGTTTTATTGCTATCACACACCCATGACAAGCTGCTAAAATTTCATTATCGCGACCTCAGATGCCTGCTATCGCGCTCCCAGCCATGATGTCATGGCATATCTGAGTGCTCATTGGCCAAAACTGCCTTCCCGCCAAGATGAAACACAGTCTCTGAGTGTGCGTCCTCCCCACTAGATGGTGATAACCAGATTCTACCATTTTTTGTGCTCACAATGGCCACCAACCATCCATGCCGTCCTCCTACCATCGCCAAATGTAAACCAATGAGACAAGACAGAACCGTAGCTGTGAAATGTTGTTTATGAATGCGCCCAGCCATTTTGGTCATGACGTCATGGGATAAATACAATGAGCTGATGTAATTTTTTTTATGTTATAACCTTGACATGTTTTAATTGGTACCAATGGATTATACAGTAATTAAAAAAAAGGTAAAAATGAGGGATATTAGGAGTAAAATTTGTGGTTGTGGCACCAATAACAATTTTCACCATTAGTTGTTCAATTATCGCGTTTATATATATATATATATATTATATATATATATATTGGATATATATATATATATATTATATATATATATATATATATATATATATATATATATATATATATATATATATATATATATATATATATATATATATATATATATATATATATATATATATATATATATATATATATATATATATATATATATATATATATATATATATATATATATATATATATATATATATATATATATATATATATATATATATATATATATATATATATATATATATATATATATATATACACACACACACACACACACACACACACACACACACACACACACACACACACACACACACACACACACACACACACACACAGTAATACTCCGCTTAACGAACGTTTGTGTAACGAATTTCCAGTTTAATGTACTATATAAAGTTAGACCAAAAAGTCCGCATAACGTACAACCACATCCGTTTTAGCGAATTTTCTGGGTTTGAATTTGCCAGGTGAGGGACCGAACGCAGCAGCTTCGCTGTGATTGGCTGGCTCCTTGCCTAAGCTGGATCCAAGATTCTTTAACAACGTCAGAGCAACCTCCTGCCGCGAAATGGCTTCCATGAATGCTTGGAGGGACGTTGACAAGGTTGCTATGAGGTTGCTCTGAGGTTGCTGGGAACACCACCTCTGGAGGTGGTGTTACAGTCTTATATATGCATTTATGTTCACAAAACAACATTTCTATTAGCTTTTTACAAACCTTGCCCCCAAGAACGGATTGTTTTGTAATGCATAAAGTGAAATCTTACATGGAATACCAAAAAATAAAGCAGAGATGAGATTGGTCACAGACGAAGCAGAGACTCACGGCGACTTGGCCGCTTCTTCTTCTTCTTGTGACCCTTTTAGCTTGAGTGTTGTCTTTCACCACGATATTAAATTTATGTTTCCACTCCTCTATTGCCTGCTATAATGGATATCATATCTTAGTATTCATATATGCTCATGCCATGAAGATAACCTCGAGTCCATGGCACTGAGTGATAGTGAATTACTAATGAAATACCGCGGTATTTCATTAGTAATTAGGGATTAGAATGGTCACTCTTTTTAGGAACAGGCTGAATGTAGGCAAACTTCCAGCAAGAAGGAAAGTTAGAAGTCGATAGGCATAGTTGAAAGAGTTATAATAATAATAATAATAATAATACGGTTTATTAGACATTGCAGCCCAAAGGCTGAAAATTTACAGAAAACGGGTGGATGTATTTGTACATACTTTAAAAAACAAAACAAAACAAAACAATTAAAGACTTAATATTATACAAGAATAACTTAATATTATACAAGAATAAACGAATGCATCTTGTTACTGTGTGTTTATTGCGTGTACCATGGCTGGCACAGCACTCTTTTTGTAGCGATCGGTTCTGGCTCTGATTGGCACGAGTGTGTTGGCGTGCCTCACCGATGTACGATTATGTGGTGCAGTGGGGGGGAGGTCACGGTGGCGGGGGTGGTGCAGCAGCCGGCGGCCCATCTGTTCCAGGAGTAGCGTGTGGCAGTCCTGCAGGGTGTTGAGCTTCAGGGCGTGCAGGGCGTCTTGGTAGCTGGTATAGTTGCTTCCCAAGATCAGCCGACACGCCCGTTTTTGTACTTTTTGTACTGTCTCCAGTTGGCGGCGCTGGGTGAGGGTCAGTGAGCTAGACCATGCAGGGGATGCATATGTGAGCTTCGGCAGGATAAAGCAAAAATACACTCCTGCCAGCTCACCGGGGGGGGTTCCCAGGGTCTTGAGTTGCCTGAGAAGGTGTAGTTTGTAGGTCGCAGACTTGACCAGGTTGCCGACTTGAAGTTTCCAGGTGAGCTGGTCGTCAATGGTCACGCCCAGCAGCTTGGCCGACCTGACCACCTGGAGGGAACTGTTGCTGATGGAGACATGGGGGCGGGACTGTAGCAGCACTAGTAGAGGTGTTTATGTGCATGATTGTGGATTTATTTGCGTTGTTTGTGATGTGGTTGTTTGTCATCCATGTGTGTAGTGTGTTGAGGAGTGCTTGGAGTTGAGTGTAGTCTGGGTTTGTGTTGCTGAGTGTGACGCCTAGTGTTGTGTCGTCAATATATTTCCATCTGGATGGAGTGTCCGTGTCGTTAATAAGGAGGAGGAAACAGAGAGGTCCAAGCTTGGTCCCTTGGGGGACGCCGCAAGTGAGGGGCTTAGAGGTGGAGGCCGCTCCTTGATACCTGACTACCTGTTGTCTGTCAGATAGGAAGTTTGCCAGCCATGCCACGATGTTGGGGGGAGGAGCTTTGTTGATCACAGTGTTGTGGTGCACTAAATCAAAAGCTTTTTTGAAATCAATAAAGGTGAGGGCTACAGAGGTCTTTCGTTTATCCAGGTTACTGTGAATAAAGTCAAGGAAGCTGATGAGGCAGTGTGTGGTGGAGGAAGATTTTACATTGCCGTATTGTTGTGGGTCTATGTGGGGGGTGAGGTGAGAGTAAGTGACTTTGAAAATAAAATCTTTGCATAGGAGACTTAGGATTGGAGTGATTGATATTGGTCTGATATCGTTGAGGGACTGTGGGTGAGATGTCTTGGGGATTGGTGTGACATGCGCTGTTTTCCAATCAACAGGACACGGGATTGGTGTGACATGCGCTGTTTTCCAATCAACAGGACACTGGATTTGGGATAGGGAGGCGTTGATGATAGAACAGAGTGGGACGGCCAGCTCAGGTGCAAACTCATGGTAGAGTCTCATGGGAGGGTCAACAGGTGTGGTGGAGTGCTTAGCCTTCAGCTTAAGGATGGATTTAATGACCTCACTTTCCTGAATTAAGGGTAGCGGGGCAGGAGCAGGGAGGTAAGTCGTGAGGGAGGATAGGTCTAGGGGTGGAAGGGATTGACAGATACCTGAAAGGTGAATGTTAATCTCCTCAGCAGCTTGTTGGGCGGGGAGGTGTGAGATGCCAGGGATGGGTGTTGATGGGTTGGTGAGGCCACATATGTTCTTAATTTTGGATATTGGTTTGTTTTAGGTTGTGGAGTTTGCTTGTGTAGTGGTTGGCTTTCACTTTCTTGATCTCCTGGATTACTTTGTAGCGTAAGGTCTTGTACAGCAAAGTATTTGTGTAGAAAGCCTTGTTGCGATGTCCTATTAGGCGTTTTATTCTTGGCGTAATCCACGGGGCATCAGCTGAGTGAGTTTGCATTGTCTTTAATGGGAAGTAGTTGTGGTATGCTGCCTGGATGGTATTAGTGAAGCATTCCCACTTCCTGTGAATGTTTTCTTCTTGCAGAACATCATTCCAGGCCAGCAAGGTGCAAGCACGGAAGCACAGTTATTGAGAACAATAGGAGGGACCCCATTATGTTCATAAGCCTTCCGAGGGTTAAGGCCAGTGAGGGCATGGAAAACATCATTACGAAGAATTCTAATTGTAGACATAAAATAGTCAGAGGGAGGAGGAGAGGGAGAGACAAGCCCACAATCATCCAAGGTGGAGTTGTGAGCAAAGATTTGAGAGAAGAGTTCATCTTTAGAGACAGAAGAGATGGCAGTGGTGCCATCGGGATGAAATAAAGGAGGGAAAGATGAAGAAGTAAAGTTAGTGGAGATGTTTTTGGCTAGATGCCAGAAGTCAAGAGGGAAGTTTGAGTTTGAAAGAGTTTGACATTTTCTATTTATGAAGGAGTGTTTGGCAAGTTGAAGAACAGACTTGGCATGATTCCGGGCAGATATATAAAGTGCGTGAGATTCAGGAGATGGAAGGCTCAAGTACCTTTTGTGGGCAACCTCTTTATCATGTATAGCACGAGAACAGGCTGAGTTAAACCAATGTTTAGAAGGTTTAGGTTGAGAAAAAGAATGAGAAATATATGCCTCCATGCCAGACACTATCACCTCTGTTATGCGTTCAGCACAAAGAGATGGGTCTCTGTCATGGAAACAGTAATCATTCCAGGGAAAATCAGCATAATACCTCCTCAGGTCCCCCCAAGTGGCAGAGGCACCTTCGCTTGGGGGGATTGGAGAAATAGGACAAGATACAGAAATGAGATTGTGATCGGAGGAGCCCAACGGAGATGAAAGGGTGACAACATAAACAGAAGGATTAGAGGTGAGGAAGAGATCAATAATGTTGGGCGTGTCTCCAAGATGATCAGGAATACGAGTAGGGTGTTGCACCAGTTGCTCTAGGTCATGGAGGATAGCAAAGTTGAAGGCTAGTTCACCATGATGGTCCTCTCTCAGTGAAGAGAGAGGAAAGCCAAAGCTGGTGGTGAATATTGAAATCTCCAAGAATGGAAATCTCTGCGAAAGGGTAGAGGGACAGAATGTGCTCCACTTTGGAAGTTAAATAGTCGAAGAATTTACTATAGTCGGAAGAGTTAGGGGAGAGATAGACAACACAGATGAATTTAGTTAGAGAGTGACTGTTGAGTCGAAGCCAGATGGTGGGAAATTCGGAAGATTCTAGAGCGTGGGCATGAGAGCAAGCAAGCAACATCCAGCTTTGGAATGGAAATGAGAATAGATAAAGTAGGAGGGAACAGAGAATGGGCCACTGTCACTTGCCTCAGACACCTGTGTTTTGGTGAGGAAAAGAAGATGAGGTTTAATAGAGGAGAGGTGGTGTTCCACAGATTGAAAATTAGATCTAAGGCCACGAATGTTGCAGAAGTTAATGTAGGAAAAGTTGATGGAGGTGGTTGTCGCTGAGAGAGGCGTCCGACTGGGGATATTTTTGGTTCCCTCCCCAGAAGGGGACTCTGAGGCATGGTAAATTGGAGTACCCATTTTTCATTTGAATTTTGATTTTCTAGTGAAGGGTGTATGTGTGGTAAGTGCATGTAGTTTTGTGTGAAGAAGGAGAGTTGTTTTTAGAGGGCAAGCTGTGATTGCCCCCTTGAGTTGTGAGACACAAAGGGAAACGTTCAGCGAGATCACAACTAGCTTTGATGGAAGGTTCACAGCACCCTCTGAACTAGTGCTATTAGAACTCACTGGGAGTAAGTTATCTCTACTATTTTCAAGTCAGCAGACTCTATTAAGAAGGCTGGTGAGACCGTATCTTCCTTGCAAACTAAAAGAACCACCTGAACTCGTGACCCTGCAATGGATAGAATGGAAAGCCTTCTGGAAATGTGGTACATAAGTTTTGTATGCGGTACAATGATGAGCCCTTTGTTTACATTCCACATGTTGCCAGCTAGCGCTTTTCTGCTCCACTCTCCCTCCCTTCATAAATTTAAGGTCATCAACATTATAAAGTTACTTACATACATACATTAGTGTACATTATAATGACTTAAATTAAACTGCTTAAATGTTTAACTTCATAATGTTTACTTTTATTAAACCTTTTACTGTACTATGATGCACTCTCGCGTTGTTTACTCTTAATGGAAGCTCAAGTCACGGGTTAAACTTGTTATGATTGGTTCGCGTAACGAAAATTCGCGTAACGAAGTTTTTTTTTAGGAACGTAACCCCTTCGTTAAGCGGGGGTTGCCTGTATATGCATGTACAAAAAGGAATTTTGGGATTGGCGTAGGTGAAAATAGGGGAAAATGTGCACGAGTGGTAGGTGAAAGTAGGAGGTAATGCGCACGAGTGGTAGGGAGAAATAAAAATTTAGAGTGGCAGCCTTGCGGCCTGTGCTTCGCTTAATATGCATCACTCTCACCCAAGCTGGCGTTCCCCAGCCCTAAGAAGCACAACTTCCTGCCTATCAAAGATAAGCTTGAGTTTAAAAGAAAGTGTGAGGCAGGTATAGTTCACAGTGTCGTTGCACTGCAAATAAGTGTCCCTAGATCAACAGTATCAATAATTTGGAAGAACAGAGACAAGTACTGCAAGATCACTGCATCATGCAAGTGTTTTTTATTTCCAAAAATGTACTGTACAGCACCCTAATGTGTTTAATAAAAAAAAAAACTTGATATAAATGAAGTACTGATCTAGTCTAGGTTAGTGTTTTTAAAGGTTATAATGATGTTTTGGTGGTCTAGGCTGGAGGTTGGTCCCTATCCCCCTAATTCTTAAGTATCCTATGGGAAAAATTACTTCACGATTCGAATTAACGCTGATTCGACTGATGAAAAACCGCCCTAACCCTGTCGAATTGTAAGGATCCCCTATATATATATATATACAGTAAGGTCTCGGTTTACATCAGAGATACGTTCCTGAAACATGACGTAAGTTGATTTTGTATGTAACTCGAGTTTCCGTACATTTCAAAGCATATTATGGAGTTTTCAACCAATCATTGTTTATGGTCATTCAGGTAAGTTAAAGGTTATATTGTTATATTATTTATAACAATGTAGGAATATGAAACACAAGCTTGTTTTTGTTGTTGATTAGGGCCACGAACGCAAAGGACTGCAGGTTGCCGAGAAGGGTGGACGCCTGAGACCGCCAGGAGGGTGGGCAGGTCAAATGTTGTGACGCCCACAGGGCGGACAGCTGGGAGTGTAGTGCTGTGCGGTGGGAGTAGAAGCGTGGGCAGCGGGGCAGGAAATGCAATAGGAAAGGGCAATAGGGATCAGCAGACAGGCGCAGACAATGCAAGTCAGCTGCGAGTGTTGTGTGGCCCAGGCGAAGGCTTCGGAGTTGTTATTGTTGTGATGGGTGTGCGAGCCCTCAAGGTCGTCAACCTCCCCATTGTCATGGTAACGGGCTTCCCATTTTCTTCTTCCCTCCCTCACACACAGCTGCTGCCTCCCTTCTCATGTCTTTTAATTATGTCCTCTTTTTCTTGTAACATAATGGTTTTCCTTTTCTTAGCATCACTGCTGTCACTAAGAAGTTTTCTCTTTGGTGCCATTGAGCAAGATACTAAGAACTTGAGTCAGTAAATCCAGAAGTAGTATAACACTCTTGCCAGGGGCAATGGTGTGGTGGAACTGAGGTAGGGTGTTATTGTATTCAAGCGTGAGGCGGGTGGTGTGGCGGGCAACCACCAACAATAACAATAAATCCCGCACTTTACGATTTATAAATTTTCAATTTTTTTAAATCTTAAACTGCCTTATAGTGGACTGACGTAACTACGAGTTTGACGTAACTCGAGACCGACGTAAACCGGGACTTTACTGTATATATATATATATATATATATATATATATATATATATATATATATATATATATATATATATATATATATATATATATATATATATATATATATATATATATATATATATATATATATATATATATATATATATATATATATATATATATATATATATATATATATATATATATATATATATATATATATATATATATATATATATATATATATATATATATATATATACTGTTGTTGTCGGTGCTAAAGCTGTGAAGATCTATGGTTCCATATGAGTCATGGCGTAGTCTTGTGTGGGTATCACAGGCGTGATAGCAGGCCAATCTTCCTCAAGAAGGCACAGGTAAGGCGAAGGACAGTAGGTTGCTGGGAGGAATGGACGCCTGAGGCCGCCAGGGAGGTGGGCAAGTTGGGTGTTGTGATGCTCAGGGCAGAGAGCCGGGACTCCGGGTAGTTCAGTGTGGTGGGAGTGGAAACGTGGGCAGTGGAGCAGGAAATGTTTGATGGTCTCATGGGTAGTCCTACACCAAGGGCAGAAGGGATCAGGAGACAGGTGTAGGCTGTGCAAGTGACCACTGAGTGTGGTGTGGCCCAGACGGAGGACCTTGAGGCTGGTGATGGCTGCTGTGGGTTTCATTCCTTCCCCTGTTTGAATCTTGTAACGACAATTGTCCTTCCCCGCTGAGGGACACCCCCATCCCTCTCCCCCTTGCTGGCTGCGACTCTCGCTCCATCTCTTGCTAGCTCAGTTCCCTAATTGATTCCTCCAACCCTTCCATTGAACCCGTATATCCTTTCAGTATAAAATCCTTGGGTGGCCTGGTAGAGCATGTTGGGCAGCGGGAAGGGAGAGACCTTTTGTTTACAGTCATGTTTATGAACGTTCGACTAACAGGTTTTTTTTTTTGTACAGTGGTACCTTGGAGTACGAATGCTTTTGAGTACGAACAACTTGGATTATGAACAAAAAAATTGTGTTGTTTTGCATTGGAGGACAAACTTTGCTTTGGAGTGTGAACAATAACAAACGTGTTCAACAGATTGCTCGCAGCACTGCGCGATCAGCTGACTGCATGCTGGGGCACCACTCTGCATCATTGCCTCAGGAGTGTTGTTTGCAGTTGTTTGGTTGTTGTTTTGTAGTGCCTGGGATAATAATATTAATTTTTTTTTAGTTATTAAGATCATTGCTTAGTGTAGCAGCAGACATTGTCATGAGACATATAGACAGACATATGGAAGATTCTAGATCTGAGGGGAAGAGAGAGTAACCAGCTCGTGAATTAAAAGCCTTAACCCTTATAGCCAGTCAAGCACGATCGTGGCTCTTATACAGTAAGTCCTCGTTATACAGTAGTTCTTTATCCAGTAAATTCACAGTTACAGTATTTGGAAATTACTACTAATGAATTACTAATGAAATACCGCGGTATTTCATTAGTAATTCACTATCACTCAGTGCCACGGAGTCGAGGTTATCTTCATGGCATGAGCGTATATGAATACTAAGATATGATATCCATTATAGCAGGCAGTAGAGGAGTGGAAACATAAATATCGTGTTGAAAGTAGCACTCAAGCTAAAAGGGTCACAAGAAGAAGAAGTGGCCGAGTCGCCGCAAGTCTCCGCCTCGTCTGTGGCCGATCTCATCTCTGCTTTACTTTTTGGTATTCTATGTAAGATTTCACTTTATGCATTACAAAACAATCCTTTCTTGGGAGCAAGGTTTGCAAAAAGCTAATAGAAATGTTGTTTTGTGAACATAAATGCATATATAGGACAGTAACACCACCTCCAGAGGTGGTGTTCCCAGCAACCTGAGACCAATCTGATAGCAAGCTCATTACCGTCCCTCCAAGCGTTCATGGATGCCATTTCACGGCAGGAGGTTGCTCTGATGTTGTTAAAGTTTCTTGGATCAAGCTCCTGGCAGCCAATGAGCACTTTTAGGCAGGCTACCAACCTCCACCTGCCAACAGCAACGAATCTTTGTGGATGCTATTTTACGAAGGTTGGTATGTGAGCAGGAGGTTGCTATGGAGGTTGTCTGTACCAACATAGACAACAACCTGCTTCTTGGATCCGGCCCTGGAGCTCCCACTTATCGGTCAGCTGTGGAACTCTCTGGCGTGCAGTTTGAAATTGCGTCTGGTGCTCAGTTTGAAAATGCGGTTGGGCCAAATCGCGTATAAGCAAACCGATCGTGCAAATTAAATTAATCATAATATTTTTTTGGTCGCATTATAACAAAAACGCATAAATCAAACACGTGTAAATCGAGAGTTACCTGTATATATATATATATATATATATATATATATATATATATATATATATATATATATATATATATATATATACAGGGTGTCCTGCGAGTTAAGGTACATACGCAGGGATATGATAGTTCAAGTGGATCTGATTAAAAAATACTCTATTAACATATGCTGTTCTTTGCTTTGTTTAGTTAGAAATTGGAGGTGAAAATAGAGTGGTGACGTGTGTTGCGGGAACCGCTTGGGCAGAATGGAGGAGGAGGATCATCAGCAAAGACGCCGCTGTGTTTCACTGTAACCTGTAATATCAAGATAATGTGTACAATGCAAACACCCAAATACCTACAAAAACTATTCAAAGATGAGATTATTATTTTTGTTGGTTTATAATGGAAAAGAATGTAGCCTACATTGAACATAATACAGCATTATTTTATTACACCGTTTTATTCGTACTTGGCAACTCACCACAGCTGGCCAGAGTCTCGTTGTGATGAGTTCCCGCGCTTGTAAATTAATGTCGGAAAAAATTACCTGGATAAAATTTTGTTAAAGTGAGTTTGGTGTTCGTTAAACGAGCAGATGGTAGTAAAAGGAAATGTTCGTTGTAGCGAAATTTCGTTGTGTGAACCTTTGTTAAGCGGGGGTTGCCTGTATATATATATACAGGGGATCCTTGCAATTTGACAGGGTTAGGGTGGTTTTTCATCGGTCGAATCAGCATTTATTTGAATCATGAAGCAGTTTTTGCCATAAGATACTTAAGAATTAGGGGGGGATAGGGACCAACCTCCAGCCTAGACCCCCCAAAACATCACTATAACCTGAACGAGGCCCATGCTAATCGGCATCTTGTGTTGTGTTCTGTCCTCTATCCACTTGATCAGCATGTCCTCCATCGTGTCAAGATGGGAGTCCCTTGAGCCGCGGAGAACAAGGGAAGTCACGGAAGTTGTTGATGCAGCGGTCTCGCGGTTCTGGTCCCTGTTCTTCCAAATTGTTGTTACTGTTGATTTAGGGACACCCATTTGCACTGCAACGACACTGTGAGCTATACCTGCCTCACACTTTCTTATAAGCTCAAGCTTGTCTTTAGAAGGCCAGAAATTGTGCTTCTTAGGGCTGGGGCTGGATATGGTTTTGTGTGGCATAGTTGACCAAGACCAAGCCTAATCAAAACCAACCAGAACAAAACCATGCCACTTATACCTCAACCTGTGCTTCGCTCTGGAATTGCATTTGCACTTCCTCTTATTGAAGAAAAGTAAGTAAAAGAAACTAGAGAAGAACAAAGACGTGCGCGATGTCAACTTTGGAGTCAGAGGTGGTTGCCATGAGCCCAAACTATTGACATGATAAATATATATCTAAGTTGATGAAATATTATTTAATATTCCAATATGAAAAATTTAGGCACATTCTTTTTAGTTTAAATAAAAGTTTTTTAATACATAGATTATGATTGTTTTTTTCATTGGGATAGCATACGAAGAACCGGAATGGATATGAAGCCATCCCAAGTTAGCTTCGCTAATCCTGGGCAAGTTCTAGCTATCTGGAACGGATATTCCTCGTTCAGTGTATCATAAGCCAGTGTGATAGCCCCTTTACACTTCCACCTGCCGGGCTGGCTGTGAATTTTGGGTGGCGGCGGATTTGACCGGGTGGGTGGCATGCGAGATATGAATGTCAAATTGGCGAGTCAGTCGGTCGAACTTTGAGGTTTGGGTATTAATTAACTGAGTTCGAATTGGCAATAATTCGAACTGCGAATGGTCGAATCATGAGGATCCCTTGTATATATATATATATATATATATATATATATATATATATATATATATATATATATATATATATATATACATCTATTTATCAAGATTCTATTAATTTGAGATTATAGCATCATTCCAATTAACAAGAAAATTTATTTATTATATGAGTGTTGATTAGAAGCCATGAATCTTAATTTTGACTAAAAATTGATGCTAGAGGAAAATGGTGCATTTCGTCTGACTCAAGACGATGGAAAGAGTTGACGAAACAGTTAAAAACGACGGAAATTGTTGAAGACAATGGTAAAAGTGTTAGTGTGACGCTGCTTTAACATGTTACCCGCGATATGGTAACACCCAACACGCGCCCATTGCGGCAATTTTCAGACCATTCTCCCGCCAGTCACAGTGCAGCTATGAGAGAGAAATCACGTAGGTACCTTCGCTCCGTCCCAATGACTCATATGCACTGATAAAATTGGTGTCTCACCAGTGGCCCAACACGCGGTAATACAATATTTTCTTTCCCTATTGCGTCTTGAGCCACCAGTGCACCACTCAACTTTTGTACCACCAGTGGCCCAATTCGCTTCATTGGAATATGTTGGTCTTCTGTCTTCTCATTGGAGAAGAGCCTAATAACATTAGACCTGGAAAAAGTCCCGGAGTCATATCAGGGAAAAGAAATCCTCATAGACTGACGGAGAAAGGTGGGTCTAAGAGAAACACAAGAAAAAGGTGTCGTGGCTGCTATGAAATGATCTCTCTTTCTGAAGGCTTCAAGGAAGCTAGAAATAAAGCGAGAAGGGTGAACACATTCTGCTCTGAGTGTGAGGATAAGC
Organism: Portunus trituberculatus; assembly: GCF_017591435.1. Taxonomy (NCBI): domain Eukaryota; kingdom Metazoa; phylum Arthropoda; class Malacostraca; order Decapoda; family Portunidae; genus Portunus; species Portunus trituberculatus. The sequence continues at coordinate 6,009,097 of NC_059290.1, forward strand.
CACACCGATGTATTACATGCTTTGGAGAGAAGCATGATACATAAAATACATGTCTTTCTTTTCCCTGTAAGGAAAATAAATTTTTTTCAGGATATATGTTACTGTACTAAAAATTATTTTTTTTGAGTCTACATATTGCAATATCTTTAAATGTTATTGAAAGAATTTCAGTGGCATAGTGTTTTTTTTCATATGTATCATTAGTCTTGTTTTTTATTAACATTTCCAGTTCTGCGTGGGGAGATTGTATTTTTTTTATGAATTATCTTTTGGATATCATTGGAAGAATTTCAGTGACATAATGCATTTTTTCATATGAATGTAGCATTTATCATTATTTGTTTTCTTTTTTTTATGTCACATTTTCAGTTTTACATGGGAAAATTTTATTTTTCTTATTAATTGTCTTTGAATGTTATTGAAAGTAATTCAGTGCCATAATTCACTCTTTTTTCATATATGTAATTCATAATTATATATGTTTTTCAATTTCACATTTCAAGTTCTGCATAGGACCTTATATATATATTTTTTTTTTTCCACAATTTCTTACTATTCTTATGAAAAACATACTTTATATTGAGTTTTGGAGTCTCAACATATTGTTTTGAAAATATATTGAAATACAAATTAGTGTTTGACTTTGAATTCGTTTCCCACATCTCTACACCCTTTGTTACTGTATGAAACACTGAGTTATAACCAATCATTATTTACAAATGAGAAAAAAATCTATAAATATATTCTTTTGTTTAATCTCATTTGTGCCACCGGTGTACCACTTCCCCATGAAAAAATATAATCATTGGTACACCGGTGTACCACGATGCGGGTAACGTGTTAAGTGGTGGTGATGGGATGTATGTATACTCCTGCCATGCTGGAATGACAAAGAATGCTACAAACTCGCCAAATACCATTGCCATTACTAGAGTTGTTGACGAGTGAGAGCAGGAGGGCATGAGTAAGTGCTGCCACCTAGTGGGATCAAGGGATTGCTCGTACAGTAGGTTTGAATATGCTTGGGGGCAGCTCTGGATAGTAGTGAATTCTGGATAGTGGTGATCTGGATATGAGGGCGATTACTGTATATATATATATATATATATATATATATATATATATATATATATATATATATATATATATATATATATATATATAGATAGATAGATAGATAGATAGATAGATAGATAGATAGATAGATACTCTCCATGTTAATGCACCATGTTAACATTGGTCCTGTTACCCATACCTCAGTCTGCACTTGTCTTTCAAGTAACTTATGTACAGTATATACATACATACATTGTCTGTTGCTGCTTTAATTCTGATGTTTGTTTTGTGCCAAGATGCCTCTAAAACAAGAACATAAATGTGTGAATCTAGCCATTATTACAGTTGTTTAACTTATTTTAGTGCTGTGCAGTACTTACAGATGTGCAGTGCTTGGTATTTAATGTATATAAGTATTTCCAAGCAACAGACTATCCTTCCTCCCTTTTGATCCATTAAATTGAGAGCCAAGTGTGTGTGTGTGTGTGTGTGTGTGTATAGATAGGTAGATAGATAGATATAATATAATTTGGTCACATGCACTTAGTACTTGTATTCCTTCTGTCCAGGATGTGGAGCACAGCAGGGTGTACATTGACCAGCTGTACTCAAACGACTCACAAAAATGCTTCCAGGCAGTGAGGTGAGTTAACCCAGTATTTACATTGTTATTTTATTCTCAACATTTTACTGTAATGTCACAGGTTTGCACTGAAGAAAACATGTGAATACTGTAAGGTGATGCCACATCATTAAAGACAAGCAAATATTCTTGGCAGCGAGTTGAAGTTTGCGGTGATAGGCAGCGTGCGGGAGAAAGGCTCCATCATCGAGCAGGGCGTAGTGGTGCGACTGCTGCAGATACTCAGGGCTCCTGAGCTGGACATTCTGCTCAAGACTGAGGTAGCAACAGTGCTCAACTCCTTGGCCAAGGGTCTGCCGGAGCATGCGGCGGCATTGGTGCAGGCGGGACTGCTGCCTGTCCTGTGGGAACGTGAGTCACTGTGGTGTTGGGTATATGTGTCCCTGTTTTGTCTTGTTTGTAAGTAGTGTGTGTGTGTATGTGTGTGTGTGTGTGTGTGTGTGTGTGTGTGTGTGTGTGTGTGTGTGTGTGTGCGTGCATGCGTGCGTGCTTGCATGTGATGTGAATGCATTTGTGTGTATGTATGTCAGTCTGGTATACAGATAAATACAGTAGAACCTTGAGGTATGAGTGCCCTGACTTACAAGTAATCTGAGATAAGAGGTATCGCTCAGTTGATTTTTTGTCTCGACTTGCAAGCCAAAATTCAAGTTACAAGTTAGCTCCATGTACACCACTGCCATGTGGTGCAATGAATGCCAACCATCCTGCATCTGACATGTTCAGTTTTTTTTTATTAATCTTTATATATATATATATATATATATATATATATATATATATATATATATATATATATATATATATATATATATATATATATATATATATATATATATATATATATATATATATATATATATACTTAGTATCTATTTCTCTTGTTGTGCTAGCGTTTTTTGCTTTTTTGTGCAGTTATTTAGCCAAATTTCTTTTGTGTGGCCATGGATCCTAAGCAAGTGAATGCAAAGGACAGTGTTGTTAAGAATAAACTGATGATGACCATTGAATTGAAACATGAAATCTTAGAAAAGCATGAGCAAGATGTGAAGTAGTAAGATAAATTGTTCAGTTAAGTTCACCAGTAAAGTGTAGCATTAAAAATATAATGAGTAAGTTAAATTAATTGATTAAGTGAGAGTTTATGGCGAGCAAAAGTGACTGAAAAGGCAGAAAATTAAAGAAACTGCTTCCATCTCCTTGGCACGGCACCTACCTCCTCCATCCTCCACCGCTGTTAGCATTTTCTGTTAGCCCAAGTAGTCTGATCTCTGAGATAAATATACTTTACAAAACCAGTTTATTTACTTACTTCCCTTTTGCTGTTTTATTGTGTTTTTATACAATATTTGTTATTTATAGGTACAGTAAAGCCCCACTATATCAGACACTTGTAAGTCGGATATTAGCTATTTCGGAAGCTGCCAACTGGGCACCCAAGCTGCCCCCCAACACTTTCCCCATGTGCAGGGTGACTCAGTCTGCATTGTGTCGCCTTACTGATCACAACTATGTTCATTCCCTCGACCCTCACTTGCCTTATCTGTGATTTATGCCTTGTGATGCATAGTACATACTTATATGTGTGTAATAGACTCCATATAGCAACCAACTTCTTTATATATATATATATATATATATATATATATATATATATATATATATATATATATATATATATATATATATATATTGGACACTCACTGCTGTATGAGGCAGACAGCCAGACGTTGGATTTTTTCAGATTTTTTGGATATTTCGACAAGGGTTACCCCCAAATGATCCGATATAGTGGAAGTTTACTGTACCTTACCTAAGATTTTTGCATTCTTGTAGTGCTTGTGACACATCTGAGGACGTACATACTGCATCATGGCTAGGTTCTTTTTTTTTTTTTTTATGCAAGAGGGAGCTGCCAAGGGCAACAAAATATTAGAAAAAAAAAGGCCCATTGGAACTACAGTCTGCTAAAATGATGTTTTTTATATTTTTTTTCCTAGATACTGTAAGTGATCTTTCAGAATGTAGGTTGTTTGTGATACAATGGCTCACTTGACTTTCATCATTATTACAGAGATGTATGATCTACTTATACCAGGATAGGTACTGATGTACCTGCTGGCAATAATAATTTGATAATTTTTTATAGAACCAATATGTAAATAAAGGACTTATTATTGTTAGTTTACCATAAAAGTGAATGTTTTCTGTCATTTGTCATCTTAAGAAAATGGCCAAGAGCAGGCAAACTATAATTTTTTTCTCTAAAATGTACCTGTTACCATTATCATTCTTATTTCCATTGAGGAGAGAGAGAGAGAGAGAGAGAGAGAGAGAGAGAGCTGCCTCTGAGTCAGGTATTCCCCACCACCTCCTAGGTTGCAGATGGTGCTGGGAGGCTGTTTTCTATTGCCCAGAGTGAAGAAGTTAACAGCATTCAGTGAATTTCAATAGAGAATATTTATAACTCAAGGTATCACTGTATTTATTGAGTCATAGCTTTATATTTTCAGTATTAATAATTCAATGTTTTGTTTTAATTGGTGATTCTTCTTCCAACACAAACATGCAGAGCTTGAGAGCTGCCCGAGTGGAGGGAGTGGTAGTGTGTACACCCAGATGCTGCTGTGCTGCCTGCGCTCCATATACCGGCAAGGGTGTGCCCCGCCACCACCCGCCTGGGACCAGAAGCTGTTGTCCTCACTCATCCAGCACGGCTACCACCCGCCCAGCAACCAGGAATGTGTTGCTAACATCCTTGCTCATGCCTGCAAGGTATCCAGGGTTTGTGTGATGTGTGCTTTTTAGATGCATGACTTGTCTGTAAGTTTGTCTGTAAGTTGAGTCTGTGAGAGAAAGCGTCTGTATTCCAAGTTTGTAACCCAACTGACACAGTCGTTAAGTGGTCATCTCCTGTGTGGAGGATTGTAAATACTTTCTGTTGTGAAGTGTGTACATTTTCTGTCACAGATGTAATAAATGAAATATTTTTTATTGAAATATGTATATATGACATTTAAGTTGATTTCTTAGAAATGATTAACTGAAATCATGGTTTATTTGGGGTAATACTAGTTGAATGTGTACATGAAATCTGAAATTTTTTTTTTTTTTGTGTGTGTGTGTGTGTGTGTGTATGGGTGCATTGTAAGTGAATCACACTTGAGCTGGGGAGCAGTGGGAGGGAGAGGGATGCTAATGTCTGATACCTTGGCAGACAAATGAGCAGCAGCAGCAGCTAGTGGATGCTGGTGGTGCTGACCTGGTGGCCTGCTTGCTGTGTTCTCCAGTGTCAAGGGTACAGCTCCCAGCACTACACTGCCTCACTGCAATGTGCTTCAAGTGAGTGCCACATCTACTGTCTTTCAGACAGTCACTGGATAGCTATGCTCACTACATACCATCTTGACTATCGCACCCTCCACTATCGCGTTTCACTGCTGTCGCACATATTTAAAAAGCTGCACATATTTCTATATCGAACACGAAATTACTACTATTGCATATCCATCATTCAAAAACTTCCAGAATATGACATCATGTAATAATTGAGTTTTTCTATATACTTTTATTGAGAAATAGTTCTTCACATATTTTCCCAATCCACCCATCCACCTTAGCTCCTAATTGTCCATAATGAGGAACCATTTTTGATGGCATATAGGATGCACCTTTTTCCAGTACCTTTATCTACCCTAACTGCATGCATCATTATTTTATTGCTGGTATTATTATCATTACCAGTATCATCACTTTAAAAATGAATTACCATAAAAATGAAAGAAATCTAACCTGTGAGGCTGTGATGCATGTTTATAAATATCAGCTAATTGCCACTCTGACTCAATGCCATCTAGCGGTGGGGAGTAACACCAAATTCATAATCGTAACAAAACACATCAACACTATCACCGTTATGACAGCAGGTGGAAAAAGATTGAGCTACACAATCTCCTACAAAGTACAAGTGGTAGATTATGACAAGGAACATGACAGTTGAGCAGCAGCAAGGGCTTTTAGGCCACCACCTACAGAAAATATGTTAAGTGTGTGATGACAGCAAGAAGAATTTTATTCATGTTGTTATGAAGACTGTTATCATGATTGTTCTTATTATGTATTATTATTCATGATTAGGTAAGTCTTTTTATACTGTATTATTTCTAAATTTGTATACTATTATATGATCTAAAAATTAGGCAAAAAATGACAAAAAAGGATTGTTTGGAGATCCTAGTATCAATTTGAATTATTATCATAGGTTCTCCACTTCAGCTATTATGATTTCGGCTATCGTGCAATAATAAATGGACCAATTAGGCATGATAAGGGAGGGTTGAGTGTATATGCAGGCGAGTGTAATGTTCCTCTCCTGCAAATGTACTGTCCCTTTGTAACTAATTCTCCCCCACAGCAATGAGAGAGTGTCATCCATAATAGCCACCAAAAGTTACGGAGGGAAGGCAGTGCCAGACCTCCTGGTGGGACTGATGGCGCGGGATAGACCTCGGGACATGCAGCTTGCTGCTGCCACCGCCCTGACCTTTCTACACCGCGCTGGAGCCCTCTCTGCTGATGACCCAAGAATTATTTACAAAACCTTGCAGTGTTTGGTGGGTGCTGCTCATTTGTAGAGTTATGAAAGCTACTGGTGTGTGTGTGTGTGTGTGTGTGTGTGTGTGTGTGTGAGAGAGAGAGAGAGAGAGATCATGAATTACCATGTTCACAGTCAGCATCTTGACACCAGAAAGTGCCAGATTCTTTAATTTTTGCAGGAATATAAATATTTTTGGAGCAAAGTTTACAAGCTTACACAGGTGTATCATTGCACATTAATGCATCTGAAATTTAAGTCAATTAATTTGATGATGTCTTATGGCGTATGACATCATTTGAGCTTCTATTCATAATTTCAGATGATATTCCTAAAATGCTTATATTTTTATCAAGGCAAGCAATTTGTCACTTTCTGCTGACCTCAACAGACATATACCTTTACATACTTCCTTTTGAATGCACCAAATAATAGGCAAATCCATTTAATGAATAGAAAATATAATTTTGTGTTGCACTTAATTTGTCTAGTACAGTAACTATATCCTCACCTCATGTCAGCAAACCATAACATTGACATGCTCCTCCTCAGCTTACTGGCTTGTGGCCTATAGTCCCTCACACAGCTTGCTTTAGTACGTCGTGCGTCTGCCAGCGATGTTGGTTAATTTATTTCACTGATTACCTTTGTATATAGGACATGACTGAGTTCCATTATTTTTTAACACTGTCACAAAGAATGTATAAATTGAAATCAACATCCTTTTATTTTTACTGCTCATACTTACTGAAAAAAAGATGATTACCTATCTGTAGCTTTATCTTATAATACAATTAATAAAGCCTAATCATGCACCAGTAAGTAAGAATAATAACATTAAGGTTGTATTTTTTATTTTGAATACACATGCAGCCATTCATGTCATATTTTTCTGCAAATTGGCTTCAAAATTAACTAAGTCCCCCCTTTGCCCTGGGAAATCAGAGAAAATAAAAAATTGTAGCACTGATGGGTATCTACCACCCAAGCTGTGAACAGGCTAATTAAACTCACAAAGAAAGGGTACATATTTTAGGTAAAGCAAGGTGTTTATATACTTCAGACAAGTATAAATATTCATGTAGCAGACTAAATGAATAGTGGAGTGACAAGGAATATGCATCAGCCTAAAAAAAACTGGACCAAAGTAGCTCTGAAGGGAGTGTTGAAGCGTAATGCAGGTTTTGTGTATTACTACTGCATGCAAACTGACACACACACACACACACACACACACACACACACACACACGGTAGCTCAGTGATTAGAGCGCTGGCTTCACAAGCCAGAGAACCGGGGTTCAATTCCCCGGCCGGGTGGAGATATTTGGGTGTGTCTCCTTTCACGTGTAGCCCCTGTTCACCTAGCAGTGAGTAGGTATGGGATGTAAATCGAGGAGTTGTGACCCTGTTGTCCCGGTGTGTGGTGTGTGCCTGGTCTCAGGCCTATCCGAAGATCGGAAATAATGAGCTCTGAGCTCGCTCCGTAGGGTAACGTCTGGCTGTCCCGTCAGAGACTGCAGCAGATCAAACAGTGAAACACACACACACACACACACACACACACACACACACACACACACACACACACACACACACACACACACACACACACACACACACACACACACACACACACACAATGGATCGAATTCCTTGAAGACAACAAATTAATATCAAATAGCCAATTTGGTTTTAGAAAAGATGGTCTTGTGTAACTAATTTATTGAGTTTCTATTCTAGAATAGTTGATAGAGTACAAGAGAGAGAGGGATGGGTTGACTGTATTTATTTGGATTTAGAAAAGGCGTTTGACAAAGTGCCAGATGCAAGATTACTATGGAAGTTAGAGGAGAAGGGTGGCTTAAAAGGAAGCACATTGAGATGGATAGAAAGTTACTTGAGGGGGAGAGAAATAAGGACAGTAGTTAAAGATATGAAGTCCAAGTGGAGAGCAGTAGAAAGCGGAGTGCCACAGGGGTCAGTATTGGCACCAATACTTTTCCTCATTTATATTAACGACATGCCAGGAGGAGTGAACAGCTACATAAATCTGTTTACAGATGATACGAAACTGTGCAGAATTATAAAGCAAAAGGAGGATTATGAAATACTGCAAGAAGACCTAAATAAGATCTGGGAATGGAGTAAGAAGTGGGAAATAGAATTCAATGTGAACAAAAGCCATGTCATGGAAATGGGAAAGAGTGAAAGATGACCTGTGGGAATCTATAAGATGGGAGATGGAGTAGAACTGGAGAAAGTTAAAAAGGAAAAGGACTTAGGAGTGACGATGGAAGAAAACAATCAACCAGTAAGCCATATTGATAGAATTTTTAGAGAAACATATAATTTGCTAAGGAATATTGGAGTAGCATTTCACTACATGGACAAAGAAATGATGAAGAAATTGATAAGTACTATAATAAGACCCAGATTGGAATATGCAGGAGTAGTGTGGACCCCTCATAAAAGAAACACATAAGGAAATTGGAGAGGCTACAAAAATGGCTACAAGAATGGTTCCAGAATTTGAAGGGATGACATATGAGGAGAGACTAAAGGCTATGGATCTACCAACCCTGGAACAAAGAAGGAGAGAGGAGACCTGATACAAGTTTATAAATTGATCAACGGAATGGACCAAGTGGATAATGAGAAACTGATCCTGAGAGAAGAATATGACATCCAAGCACAAGATCGCATAGTAAAAAGCTGAGAAAGGAAGATGTCTGAGAGATATTAAAAAATATAGTTTCCTGCAGAGATGTATTGAGACGTGGAACAGTTTAAATGAAGAAGTAGTGTCTGCAACGAGTGTGCATACTTTTAAAGTAAGATTGGATAAGTGTAGATATGGAGACGGGCCACACGAGCATAAAGCCCAGGCCCTGTAAAACTACAACTAGGTAAATACACACACACACACACACACACACACACACACACACACACACACACACACACACACACACACACACACACACACACACACACACACACACACACACACACACACACACACTGGTTAGGTTAGCTCAGCTCACAAGAAAGTTCGGGTTGAATCCCGGTGCGGCGAGGTAAATAGGCAAGCCTCTTAATGTGTAGCCCCTGTTCATCTAGCAGTAAATAGGTACGGGATGTAACTCGAGGGGTTGTGGCCTCGCTTTCCCAGTGTGTGGAGTTTGTTGTTGTCTCAGTCCTACCTGAAGATCGGTCTATGAGCTGTGAGCTCGCTCTGTAATGGGGAAGGCTGGCTGGGTGACCAGCAGACAACCTTGGTGAATTACACACACACACACACACACACACACACACACACACACACACACACACACACACACACACACACACACACACACACACACAGATGACCCGTGAGAATCTATAAGATGGGAGATGGAGTAGAACTGGAGAAAGTAAAAAAGGAAAAGGACTTAGGAGTGACAATGGAAGAAAACAATCAACCAGTAAGCCATATTGATAGAATTTTTAGAGAAACATATAATTTGCTAAGGAGTGTTAGAGTAGCATTTCACTACATGGACAAAGAAATGATGAAGAAATTGATAAGTACTGTAATAAGACCCAGATTGGAATATGCAGGAGTAGTGTGGACCCCTCATAAAAAGAAACACATAGGAAGTTGGAGAGACTACAAAAAATGGCTACAAGAATGGTTCCAGAATTTGAAGGGATGACATATGAAGAGAGACTAAAGGCTATGGATCTACCAACCCTGGAACAAAGAAGGAGAGAGGAGATCTGATACAAGTTTATAAATTGATCAACGGAATGGACCAAGTGGATAATGAGAAACTGATCCTGAGAGAAGAATATGACATCCGAAGCACAAGATTGCATAGTAAAAAGCTGAGAAAAGGAAGATGTCTGATAGATGTTAAAAATATAGTTTCCAAAAGATGTATTGAGACGTGGAACAGTTTAAATGAAGAAGTAGTGTCTGCAACAAGTGTGCATACTTTTAAAGTAAGATTGGATAAGTGTAGATATGGAGAGGGCCACAGAGCATAAAGCCTGGGCCCTGTAAAACTACAACTAGGTAAATACACACACACACACACACACACACACACACACACACACACACACACACACACACACACACACACACACACACACACACACACACACACACACACACACACACACACACACACACACACACACACACACACACACACACACACACACACCTGATGATGGTTGGAGAAGGGAAATATAATGTTTGGAAAAGAAGTAGATTAGTGCTAAAGATCAGAGTAGAAACTAATGAAGGAAAAAAGAGGCACTACATAGTGGTGTATGTACCACCTAAGACAAATGCATGGTCAGTACAGGAATATGAAGAAATGATAAGAGATACAGGAACATGTCTGGAAGGAATGTTGGGTGGCTGTGAAAAAGCTATAATGATGGGAGATTTTAATTGTAATGAGGTGTGTTGGAAGGACTGGTCAATGGAAGTATCAGAGACAACATGGGGAAATACACTATTGATACTGGCAATGGAAAATGTGTTAACTCAGTGGGTCAAAGAAGATACTAGGTTTGGAGGAGAGGAGCATCATCAAGACTGGACTTGGTCTTTAGTACAGAGCCAATGATCATTGAGGAGATGAGGGTGGAGTGCCCTTTAGCAAAGAGTGATCATGCAGTTTTGGAATTCAAGGTGATAGATGAAGAGAAATCTAGAAGAAATGAAGAATATAAAGTGGGAAGATGGAATTATGCCAAGACAGATTTTGGAAACCTAAAGAAATTCTTTCAAGAGACAAATTGGATGAAATTCAAGAGTGCTAAGGAGCAAATGAAAAGTGGAAGGAATTTATAAAAATATACAAAGAAGGTGAGAAAAATTTGTACCAATAAGACAACATAGAGAAGTTGGAAAGCAGGACTGGTTTAATGATAGATGTGAAAAGGCTAGAACAAGAAAAGAGGATGCATGGAAGAGGTGGAGAAGGAAAAGACGGATTAAGCAGTGGGAAAGTTACAAAAGAGCAAGAAATGAATATGTGTTGATTAGAAGAGAAGAAAGAAAGAAACAAGAAAAGGATATAATTGATAAATGTAAAGACCAACCAAGGCTTTTTACAGACATGTGAACAACAACATCAAAAATAGAGAAAGTATTGAAAGTTTAGAAGTAAATGGAGTCTGCAGTGAGGATCCCAGGAAATGGCAGAGGCTATGAATGGATGCTTTCGGAAGGTATTCACAAAGGAGACTGCTTTTGACAAACCACTGGTAATGGAACAGAAAGGGATTATGAAGGAGTTTCAAGTAACTGTGGAGGAGATCAAGAATATGATGGGAGTTTAGAAGTGAGAAAAGCTGTGGGACCTGATGGGGTATCAGGATGGATTTTAAGAGAATGCAGGGAGCAACTGGCAGAAAAAGTTTGTGAAGTAATTGATGCCTCATTAAGGGAAGGTGTAGTGCCCCAAGACTGGAAAAGAGCTAACATTGTCCCAATTTATAAATCAGGTAACAAGAGAGACCCATTGAACTATAGACCAGTGTCACTTACAAGTGTGGTAGCTAAGATGTGTGAGAGGGTGGTGAAGAATAGATGGACAGATTTCTTGGAGAAAATGACATACTTTGTGATTGTCAATTTGGTTTTAGAAGAGGCGTTCATGCACGACAAACCTGATATGTTACTATTCGAGGGTGATAGATGTAATACAGGAAAGAGATGGTTGGGCTGATGGAATATATCTGGATTTAAAAAAGGCCTTTGATAAGGTACCACACTGGAGACTGATCTGGAAACTTGAAATGGTAGGAGGAGTGCATGGCAGTTTACTAAAATGGATGGAAGACTTTTGGTAGGAAGAGAAATGAGAACAATAATTAAGGACAGACCATCAGAATGGGGCTTGGTGGAGAGTGGAGTTCCACAGGGATCAGTGTTGGCACCAGTAATGTTTGCAGTCTACATAAATGACATGGTGGATGGGGTGTCCAGTTATGTGAGCCTATTTGCAGATGATGCAAAATTGTTAAGAAAAGTGAGATGTGACAAAGATTGCGAACTACTCCAGGAAGACTTGGACAGAATATGGAAATGGAGCTGTACATGGCAAATGGAGTTCAACACGACAAAATGCAAGAAATTAGAGTTTGGCAAGAGTGAAAGAAGAATCAGGAGTATGTACAAGATAGGAAATGAAGACATAAAACCAGTCATGAAGAAAAAGACCTTGGGGTGACAATTACCAATGACCTATCGCCAGAGAGACATATAAACAAAATAATTGGAGAAGTATTGAACTTATTGAGGAACATAAGAGTGGCGTTCGTATATTTAGATGAAGAAATGATGAAGAAAATAATTACTGCAATGATAAGACCGAGGCTTGAATATGCAACAATACAGTGGGCTCGAACTTGAAGAAACACATAAGAAAATTAGAGAAAGTACAGAGGGCTGCAACAAAATGGTGCCTGACTTAAGAGATTTGACTTATGAAGACAGACTGAACAGGATGCAACTTCCGACCCTGGAAAACAGAAGAGAGGGGAGACCTGATAGCAATATACAGAGTGATGATTGGCATGGAAAAATGGATAGGGAAGATCTGTGTATGTGGAATGAAAGAGTGTCAAGAGGGTATGGAAAAAAACTAAAGATGGCCACTTATAGGAGAGATGTGAAAAATATAGCTTCCTCATAGAAGTGTGGAAGCATGGAATAGTTTGGATGTGGAAGTGGTCAACGCAAGGAATGTTCATGATTTTAAGAAAAAGTTGGACATTAGTAGATATGGAGACGGGACAGTACGAGCGTAGCTCCTTTCTCGTATGTTACAATTAGGTAAATACAATTAGGTAAATACACACACACACACACACACACACACACACACACACACACACACACACACACACACACACACACACACACACACACACACACACACATGGAGAAGGGGCCACACGAGCATAAAGCCCAGGCCCTGTAAAACTACAACTAGGTAAAACTAGGTAAACACACACACACACACACACACACACACACACACACACACACACACACACACACACACACACACACACACACACACACACACACACACACACACACACACACACACACACAGAAGACTTCTTTGGAAACTAGAGAACTTAGGAGGACTGTGTGGAACCTTGCTCGAATGGACAAGAGATTATTTGAAGGATAGAGAAATGAGAACTGTGATCAGAGATACATACTTGTCTTGGAGTAAAGTAACTAGCGGGGTGCCACAAGGGTCAGTGTTAGCCCCCATTATGTTTCAAGTTTATGTAAACGATATTCACATTGGAGTAAACAGCTATATGAATTTATTAGCTGATGATGCAAAGTTGCTAAAAGTTATCAAAACCAGAGAGGACTGTATACTGCTACAGGAAGATTTAAATAAGATCTATGTATGGAGCAAGAAGTGGAAATTGGAGTTTAATGCTAAGAAATGTCACATAATGGAACTAGGAAAGAGTAAGAGAAGACCTGGTGCTGTTGGCGGAAGAGGATGGAAGGACAAGAGGACATGAAAAGAAGATCAGGATGAGGCAGTGTGTGAAGGATGTTGGAAAATACAGTTTTCCACACAAAACGGTGGAAAAATGGAATGCATTGGAAAATGGAATTGTTGCAGCACATAGTGTGCATAACTTTAAAGAAAAATTAGATAATTGGAGATATGGAGACAGGACACTAGGAGGCCCGCTCGAATCCTGTACAATACAACTAGGTAAACTAGGTAAATACACACACACACACACACACACACACACACACACACACACACACACACACACACACACACACACACACACACACACACACACACACACACACACACACACACACACACACACACACACACACACACACACACACACACACACTAAGCCTTGCCATCACCACCAGGTACGAATGTGCAGGCGTGACCGAGAGGTGTGGGAGAGAGTGGAGGGGGCAAACACACTCGCTTACCTGACTGAGGTGAGCACCGACCTGCAGCGGACAGCGGCCATGACAGACCACCTCATCCACACTATGAATGACTACCTGAAGGACACCACACCTCCCAACGCCACTGTGCCACAGGGCATCTCTGTCTCCCCAGTGGTAAGTCCTTCATCATCTGCCTCCTCTTCTGCTTTGTGAAGGACTTGTTTCTGTTGCTGGTAGTTTGTGTTTGTTTCACTTCTACTTCCGGCATACCTGTTTTTTTATTTATTTATTTTTCCCCCTTTTTTTTTTTTTTTTTTTTTTTTTCTACTGTAGCTATTTATTTATTTATTCTTTTTTTATTGTTTTTTTTTTTTTTTACAAACACATTATGGATGCAACTTGAGCAGCACATGTAGGATTTAATTAGTTGTGGTTTCTGAACAGAATAGAAGGTTTGAAATATACAGATTTATTCTAGATACAAAATTATATATGTATGGATGAAGTCTGAAATAACACACGTGTAACTGGTTTTTGTTGACGAAACTCAGTGCACATACATTAGTCATAGTCCTTCCTTCTTCTTTCTCATTCCTGCCTCTGTCCTATACCACATCATCTGTACTGTACTCAGACCACCTCAAATACTGCCCCCATGCATGCCTCACTCATCTCTACCTTCACCTTCTGCCTCTCTCCACCTCAAATGCTGCCACCATGTCCATACATGCCTCACACACTCCTCTGCCCTACTGCACCTCAAACACTGCCCCTGTACAGCTCTGCCTCCACATTCTGCCTCACTTAATACTTAATGCATGCCTCACATCTTTACCTTCCACTTTTGCCTGATTTTACCTCAAATGCTGCTGCCATACATACCACACACTTCTTTACCTCTTCATTCTGCTTCACTCCACCTCATACTAATCTCATGCAAACCTCACAATCTCCTCTGCCATCCCCAGTCCTGCCGGCAGTATGACAACCCCAGCACATGGCCAGAGCTGATGGTCGGTGCGGCACTCAAGGTATATGCCTCCCTGGGTGCCAATGACGAGGACATCAGACAGAGGGTGATCAAGACAGATGTACTCATGAACACCATCGTCACGTCTCTCTCTGCCGCCAGTCCCCCCGTTCAGCTGGCGGCCGTCAGATGCCTCCACTCCCTCTCCAGATCAGTACACACACTCAGAACGACTCTTCAGGTAAGACTTTGATTGGAACACCTGTGATGTCTTCAGGTTCTTGTCTTTTTTGTATGTCTCATTTTGTTTATGTCTTGGCATGTGATGTAGGATAGAACTGGAGTAGAACTGGAGAAAGTAAAAAAGGAAAAGGACTTGGGAGTAATGATGGAGGAAAACAATCAACCAGTAAGCCATATTGATAGAATTTTCAGAGAGACATATAATTTGCTAAGAAATATTGGATTAGCATTTCACTACATGGACAAAGAAATGATGAAGAAATTGATAAGTACTAAAATAAGACCCAGATTGGAATATGCAGGAGTTGTGTGGACCCCCCTTAAAAAGAAACACATAAGGAAGTTGGAGAGACTACAAAAAATGGCTACAAGAATGGTTCCAGAATTTGAAGGGATGACATATGAGGAGAGACTTAAGGCTATGGATCTACCAACCCTGGAACAGAGAAGGGAGAAAGAGGATCTGATATAAGTTTATAAATTGATTAACAGAATGGATCAAATGGATAATGAGAAACTGATCCTGAGAGAAGAGGAGTATGACATTCAAAGCACAAGATTGCATAGTAAAAAACTGAGGAAGGGAATATGTCTGAGAGATGTAAAAAAATATAGTTTTCCGCAAAGATGTGTTGAGACTTGGAACAGTTTGAGTGAGGAAGTGGTGTCAGCAAAGAGTGTGCATAGTTTTAAAGAAAAATTGGATAAGTGTAGATATGGAGACGGGGCCACACAAGCGTAAAGCCAAGGCCCTGTAAAACTACAACTAGGTAAATACACACACTGGGACAAGATTGCTAGTATGTATCACATGTACAAATTGTCTCATGTTGGTGTGTTAGGAAGTGTGCCAATACCATAGCTATCTGATCAGTTTAAAATACCCTATTCCCAGAAGCATGGTGTTCCTCATGCAGCATATTTTTTCTTTTGTAAGAGGGGAAAATCTGGCCAAAGGCAAGAAAAACACTTAATCATAAAGGTCCACTTAAATGACAGTTCCCAAGCAAGTCTGAGAGAGTTAGCCAAAAGAATGGGAGAAATGTCTTCAAACTCTTAAATGAATGCAGGTCATAGGAAGATGGAGATACAGATGCAAGCAGGGCAGGCGGTGGCATAGTGGATAAGGTGGTGAGTGTGGGATTAGGCAGACGCCATCGCGTAGGTCCAAATCCCACCACATATCACTTGATACTTTGCCATTTGTTGAGTGGTCTAAAGTTTGCTACATGTCACCATGATATCCAGATTCTAGGTGGTTACACCAAATATGTGCTTGGGTGGTGATATGGGCCCTAATATGGGTACCACTATAAATAAGATAGCTTAACAGCACTTCTAATACTTATCCTGGCACTATAGGCCAGGGCGTAATAAAATAAATAAATAAAAATAAATGAATAAATAAAGAAGGAAATTCCAGAGATTACTAATTAGATAATGTGATGCTGGTGTTTCCTTAGGACCACGTGGTGTGGCGGCCCCTCATGACAGTCC
This sequence comes from Portunus trituberculatus, assembly GCF_017591435.1. Taxonomy (NCBI): domain Eukaryota; kingdom Metazoa; phylum Arthropoda; class Malacostraca; order Decapoda; family Portunidae; genus Portunus; species Portunus trituberculatus. Next base: position 6,026,068 of record NC_059290.1, read on the forward strand.
TCAAGACCTCCAACAATGAGGAGCTGGTCACGGTATCCTCATCCACGCTGTGCAACCTGCTGCTGGAGTTCTCACCTTCCAAAGAACAAATTCTGGACCAGGGGGCAGTGGAGTTCCTGTGCGGCCTCACCAGACGACCTCACCCCGGACTCAGACTAAATGCTGTGTGGGCGCTGATGAACATGGCTTTCCAGGCTGAGCACAGAGTCAAGGCAAGAACTCCATCCCCATTTTTAGCTTTTTATTTATGTATTTCTCCTCTCTCTCTCTCTCTCTCTCTCTCTCTCTCTCTCTCTCTCTCTCTCTCTCTCTCTCTCTCTCTCTCTCTCTCTCTCTCTCTCTCTCTCTCTCTCTCTCTCTCTCTCTCTCTCTCTCTCTCTCTCTAGGAAGGGCACTGGGAATCACAACAAAAATCACAATAAAAAAAGGCCATAGTCAAGCCAAGCACTCTACCTTTTCTTTTAGTTATTAATTCATTAACATATTTTCTCTGTACAAAGGGCACTCACTGGTAAGGGTAACAAAAATTATAATAAAAAAAATTCAATTGAGGTGATTGTCCAAAAATCAAAGGATAAGTGTCTCTAATGCAAACAGGCTTTCTTATTTTCCTATTCTTTTTATTTGCAAAAGGAGTATTGGCCAAGGGCAATAAAATACTGTTGAAGAAAAGGTTCAATAAGATGCCTGTTCAGAGAGAGAGAGAGAGAGAGAGAGAGAGAGAGAGAGAGAGAGAGAGAGAGCTACAATGATTACTCAAAGCTGGAGAAGTGTCTTGGTTGTAATTGATGTGTTTCCTCTACTGGGATAATTTTTTTTCATAATGGTACACATATTAGTGTGAATTGTCTTTATTTTGCAAGTTCTTGAGCATTGTTATCTAGGACTTAATTGTGAATACCTAACAGATATTCTGAACCTGGGAATTCTGATGCTGCTTTTAGTTATAAGTTTGTGTTTTGAGAGAGATTTCTGGATGGGTTTTATCCAGGCTGCCATTCCCTCAGAAATCACTATGTTTGGTCTCAGTATTGTAATCAGACATATTTAGAAATCCCTGCTGAAAGATAGACATTGCAAGAAGCCTTTTACAGCATTCATGGCTTCTGTATTTCCATCTTCCCTTGACTTGAACTCATTTAAGAGGGAGGTTTCAAGACATTTATCCCATGCTTGGGAACTGGCATCTAAGTGGGTGTTTTTGTTTAATTGCTTTTGTTATCCTTGGCCAAATGTTCCCTCTTAAATAAAGAATTAAAAAAAAAATGCACATGGAATTTCAAGGAACTTATTTAATTTCACTTATTTTTATACATCATACACTATACAGATGGTCAACTTGAGTGATTCTTTTCTTTTTAACTTTTTATTCTCGGAGAGTGTTAGTGGTAACTCTGATCGACAGGTGTCCATCTTGCACCACCTCGGGACAGACCAAATCTTCCGCCTGCTGTCAGACACAGATGTCCACATCCTGATGAAGACTCTGGGTCTGCTAAGGAACTTGCTGTCCACCAAGGGTCACATCGACCAGATTATGCAGTGCCACGGCAAGGAGATCATGCAGGTGAGACCTTCACTGCAATAGGTGAAGCAGTAGTCAAGAGATCAGGATATATGAGGATATCCTAAGCCTCTTCTCCTGAGGTTAACACTTGCATGTCAGATGAGATTATGGTTGCTAAATATAATGCAGTATATATATATCAACTTTCAGAAACTTGTGGAAGCAAAAAAAGTGAATGATTAAAGAAAAAATGATAGTAAATAGATAAATGAATAGATAAATAGAAAGAAAAGAGCAAGGTAAAATGTTGGGAAACATTAACAGGAGGGACATGGATGCTGTATACTTGTGAAAGCAGCCATCTTCTAATATTGGTTTTGCTAGCATCTTATTCTAACTAAACCTAAGCTATTTTAAAGTAACTAAACCAAGTGAGAAGTATCGTGTAGGCAAGATCAAGAATGTGGCTACCATCGTAAAAAGATGATGACGTGCCAGTATTAATCTCAGACGAGGCTAAGGTTATCTCCATATTATTCAAGGGATTAGCTGCACTTAAACTGTTTGTAACCTCTTTTTCTCTCACAATTTTATGTTTATTTCTTGAGGTTGTGCCAGTTAGCAGATTTTGTGAGACTGTCAGCAAATGAGAAAACTTAATAGAGTTAGAACACAGCCTACAGATCACATAGGCAAGAATGCAGTGAAGTAATAATCCTCTACCATGATGCTACACAAAGTTGTGAGTTTGTTCTTAGAAGTTCTCTTAACCCCTTTCTTACTGCAAGACTTTTGTGGTATGTGCATACCACGCGTGGAAACAACCTCGTAGTATTGCACATTACAGCTGTGATATGTGCATACCATACTAATACACTGATGTGTATCACCAAGCCCTGAGTGCAGATTTTGCCTTTATCAGGCCTAACTGCAACCGCCCCCTCAAAAAAAAAAAAAAAAAAAATGCTTGAGGTGTGATTTTTAACCAACCCCATGTCACATGACATTAGTCAGTCAATATCGGGGTTCATATTTCATGCAGGAATTAAAGCCAATCATTATTCTTTTGTTTGAGAGTATGAATATTATTCCCATAGTCCACCCAAGAACATCCATTCTCTATTGTCTGCTTTGGAGAGACTGGCATTTCGCTTCTAGCTAGAGATAATGGTGTCTGCTTCCTTGTGTAACAGTGATGATTATTGCCATACCTATGAGATGAATAGTGAGGATATACTGGAAGACTTTCTAGATGAGTATGATTTGGATTATGATCCTGAAAAGAGATAGAAGACCATGAAACTGGCAGTATTACTAGTGTAGAAACAGTGTGGGCAGGTGAGGGGGAGTAGTGTGGTAATGATTCTTCCTCAGTGCCACTCAGCCCCAGTGCATCATAATTCACTCTCTTAGTGACCCATTTGCTGATAAGTGACCTGATGTGCTTCCATCCATGAAACAGGAATTTATTAATGTGCATCCCAGGATTATTGCATATCATGAAAGTAATCCAATGTTTGTCCTTCAGTGTTTCAAAGTTTTTTTGGACTATAATATTGTTTCGTCACTGGGTGTGAGGTGCATGGACGCACGGGCAAGGGCACTGCAGTGTGGTGGGGGAATGCTTTGTTTACATACATGGGTTGCTGTGATAAGGAAGGGGTTATAGTTTGCCAAAAGTAAAAGGTGCCTCATAGGGTCTTTACATAAGTTAAGAGAAAAGTTTGTTATGTCTGTGGTGTTAAGAAGCGTGCATTGAACTTGGAGAAAATCTGACAACTTTGCAGAGGAGGAATTAAGTTATCAATAAAGAGCAAACATTAGAAATACACTATACAGTCATCTCTAGATTAATGTAAATTTGAATTTCATTGTAATGCGACTTGATACTGAAGGAGATATGATTAAATATCACAATTTATTCAATTTAATGTGGGTTAACTCGACGATGTCACATGCACCCACCCTGCTTCTAGTGGGAACCGCACTGGGCCAGGATCCAAGAAACTTAACAAAGAGTGGAGCATCTTCTGGCTGCAAAATGGTATCCACAAATACATAGGAAGACATTGTTGCCATGGTAACGAAGTTGCTAACAGGTTGCTGGTAAAACCACCTCCCAAGGTGGCAGCAGCCACTTCTTGTGACCCTTTTTAGCTTGTGTGTTGCTTTCACCACAATATTTGTGTTTCTGTCCCTTTATTGTCAGGTATAATGGATATCATGCCTTAGTATTCATATATGATCATGCCATGAGGATCACCTTGACTCCATGGCACTGAGTGATAGTTTAGAGACACTGTTCTTTCTCACGACTGTGAGAAGGTATCACTCTGTGCTATGGACTCAAGGTAATCTTCATGGCATGATTGTATATGAATACAAAGGCATGATATCCATTATAGCTGGCATTAAAGGGGCAGAAACACAAATATTGTGGTGAAAGCAACACACAAGCTAAAGAGGATCACAAGAAGTGGCTGTTGCCAATAGGTGGCAGACAATTGCCTGCTCATCTGCTTCTTTGTTTTCCATGTTCCATGCAAGATTTCACTTTGTGCATCACAAAACGATCTTTTCTTGTTGGTAAGGCTTGTAAGGAGCTAATAGAAATGTTGTTTTTTGAACATCTCACTCCTCAGTCTGGAGCTAACCCACACTGTGAGTGGATAGTTTTTCTGAGTTTTCACCTAGTGTTCTATACTGTGGCATCCAAGCATCCTTCAACCTACTCACAGGAAAGTGATTTCAAGAAATCAAGGAAGACTGTGACCTTTGAAAAGAAGTTGGAAGTGTTAGAACTTAGATTGCTATGCTAGGAGAGAAAAGACCTTGGTGATTGTCTGTGCGATGGACTGAGGGAGAGTACGTTGCCTACCATCAGAGTTAATAAGATGAGAATGTGTGTTTTTATTATATCTGTGACATAGTAATGTATTGATAGTTTTTAAGGTTTAAGTAACAAAATCCCAAAAATAGGCAGACTTTCCTAGCGGCCAAGAACATAACACCCTATTACCGTTGTTTTTTCTTTGGGAAAATTATGTTTGAATAACGTGATTTTGAATAATGTTACATCTCCAGGTACATAATCAAAAGTTGACAATTCACATTTTATTATCTTTACATAATTGCTTCCATTTACACTGTAATGTATTTTCTGATGAACCTAACCAGTGTATGCTACTATTTTATTGAAAAGCACATAAAACACTAGAGCCAAAATAGTCATGTGTAGAGGTAGATTCAGGCTGTGGTGGTGGTGGTGGTGTGTGGGGGAGGTAAGGATTTTTTTTTTTTTTTTTTTAATGTCTATAAGGGGAAATTTGGCCAAGGATAATAATTATGATTAAACAAAAAGAGGCCCACTTAAATGCCAGTTCCAGAGTAGATCCAAGAGAGTTAGCCAAAAGAATGAAACCTCTTTCTTAAAAGAATTCAGGTCATAGGAAGATAGAAATATAAAAGCAGATAAGGAGTTCCAGAGTTAACATGGTTGTGTGTTGTGGCAGGCCATCATCCTCATCCTGGAGGGGGAACACTCTGCTGAGGTGAAGGAACAAGCTCTCTGCATCCTGGCAAACATTGCTGATGGGGACATTGCCAAGTCTGCCATTATGTCTAATGAAGATGTCCTAAAAAAACTCATGAATTATATGGTAAGTGGCAACTCCTGTGTATGATTTGTACATGTGATACTGGCGGATCTTTATCGTTCCTAGCAATCTTATTCCTGTGTGTGTGTGTGTGTGTGTGTGTGTGTGTGTGTGTGTGTGTGTGTGTGTATTTATCTAGTTGTACTTACCTAGTCGTTTGTACAAAGTTTGAGCGGGGCTCATAGTGTCCTGTATCCATTTATCCAATTTTTCCTTAAAGTTATGCACTTTATATGCTGTAACAACTTCATTATTCATTGCATTCCACTTCTTCACCATTCTGTGTGGAAAACTGTATTTTCTAATATCATTCACACACTGCCTTATCCTGATTTTCTTTACATGACCCCTTGTCCTTCCATCTTCTTCTGTCACCAGCACCAGGTCTTCCTTGCTTATATTTTCAATACCATTGACTATCTTGTACATTGTTATTAGATCACCTCATTCTCTTCTATCTTGGAAGGTTGGTAGTCCCATTTCCTTCATCCGCTCTTCATATGTTAGGTCCTTTAGTTCCGGTACCATCTTTGTAGCAATCTTCTGTATCCGTTCTAATCTTCTTATATCTTTTATAGAGTTTGGAGACCACACCACAGCTGCATATTCCAAGTTTGGCCATATCATGCTTGTGATGATTTTCTTTCATCATGTCTTTGTCCATAAATTGAAATACCACTCTTATATTAGTCAACATTTTATATGATACACCAAATATTTTGCTTATATGTTTTTCAGGGTTCAGATTTTCCTGTATAATCACTCCCAGATCTTTTTCCTCTTTAGTCTTCATTATTTGTTCCTCTCCCATCAAGTAGTCCCATACCAGTCTTCTTTTGCTCTTTCCTAGTTCCATTACGTGACATTTCTTGGCATTGAACTCCAATTTCCACTTCTTACTCCACTCATAGATCTTGTTTATATCATCTTGTAACAGCAAACAGTCCTCCTGGGTCTTGATAACTCTTAGCAGCTTTGCATCATCAGCATATAGATTAATGTAACTGTTAATCCCATTGTGAATGTCATTTACATAAATCTGAAACATAATGGGGGCCAACACTGACCCCTGTGGCATTCTGCTTGTTACTTTGTCCGAAGATAAGTATGTATCTCTGATCATGGTTCTCATCGCCCGGTCCTTCAAATAATCCCTTATCCACTCTAACAAAGTTCCTTGCAGTCCTCCTATGCTCTCTAGTTTCCAAAGAAGTCTTCCATGAGGAACTTTATCAAAAGCCTTTTTTATGTCCAGGTATACTGTATCCACCCATCCATCTCTGTTATCCATTCCTTCTATTACCCCGAGTAGAAGCTTTATAAATTTGACACATGACCGTCCCGTCCTGAACCCAAATTGTCTGTTTGTTATGACTTGTTCTTCTTCCAGATGTTTAACCCATTTTTCTTTGATAATTATTTCACACAACTTTCCCATAATGTTTGTAAGTGACACTGGTCTGTAATTTAATGGCTGAGTTGCCCTGAGTTGTCCCTTTAAATATCGGTATTATGTTGGCTCTTCCATTCTAGTGGAACTTTCCCTTCATTTAGTGAACTTGTAATTATATCCCAAATTGGATCCAGTAGTTGCTCTTTACATTCTTTTAGCACCCAGCCTGAAACACCATCCGGCCCCATTGCTTTTCTGACATCCAAATTATCCAGTGAGCTAATATCTTCTTTGTGCACTGTGATTTCCTGTAATCTTTGGCAATGCAATGGCCTATTTGGTCCTGTAAGATCTTCTTCTGCAGTTAATACTGTTTTGAAGCTCTCATTCATTATTTCACACATTTCCCTTCTCTGGTATGTTTTCCCTCCTTTAATTATTTTTTGCATTGTTTCCTTGTTCTTTATTTTGCCATTTATGAATTGTAGAAAATCTTGGGTTCATCTTTGCTTTTACTCACCACATCTTTGTCAAAGTTTCTTTCTTCCTCTCTCCGTACTCTAATATATTCATTTCTCGCATCCTTATACTACTGTTTGTTATTGTCATTTCTCTGCTTTATGAGTTTCTTCCAAGCTTTATCTTTTGCCTTTTTCACATCTGTGCATCTAGCATTGTACCAAGCTTGAATTTTTTTTTTAACTCTATAAAAAGATACGTATTTCCTTACTCCTTCATTATATTTTTGTAAGAATATTTCATATTTTCCTTGTATTGTCCTTTTGTACATAATGTTTCTCCATTCAATGTCAGCAAAAAAAGTTCCCTTAATTTTTCAAAATCTGCTCTCGCATAATTTAATATCTCTTTTTTGTAGTTATCTCTGTAACTTATCCCATTCTCCTCCTGTAATTCCAGCTCTAATGTCACATGATCACTTCTTCCCATTGGACTGAGGTATTGTATGCTGGGAGGGGGCTCTGGTTTCTTTGTGAATACTAGGTCAAGTAACAATGGTTCTTCTTCCCCCTGTACAGGCAACCCATGTTTAACGAAGGTTCACACAACAAAATTTTGCTATAACGAAGGTTTAATTTTACTACCATCTGCTCGTTTAATGAACACCAAACTTGCTTTAACGAAGTTTTATCCAGGTAATTTTTTTCCAAATTTGGAAGCCCCACCGTATCATGCAAGCTGACAGGCTTTTGAATACATCAGGAGCTGCTGGTACTAAGGCCTGCCTCAGGAGAAATCCTGAGACACCTATAGAATAAAGATCAAGATCAAGCCTCTCGTGGACAACACAGGCGCTGCCGATACAAAGGCCTGACTCAGAAGAAATTCTGCGTCACCTGTAGCATCAAGATCAAGATCAAGATCACACGCACCACTCACTGCTCAGTCAAAACATAACAGCGTCACCAGCAGCTCATCTTTCCTAGTTCAACTTACCACCAAAACACCCTGCAATGTGGCCTAACGTTCCTAAGAAGACCAGGAAGTGTCTTACTCTTGAAGTGAAGCTGGGTATTATTCACAGACAAGAGAGAGGCCAGAAAACTAATAACATTGCTTGCCACCATCTTGACTCCATCTACTGTCTACTATTTTCAAGTCAGCAGACTCTATTAAGAAAGCTGGTGAGACCGTATCTTCCTTGCAAGCTAAAAGAACCACCTGAACTCGTGAATCTACAATGGATAAAATGGAAAGCCTTGTGGAAATGTGGTACATAAGTTTTGTATGCGGTACCATGATGCGCACTTTGTTTACATTCCACAGGTTGCCGGTTAGTGTCTTTCCCGTTTCACTCTCCCTCTCTTCATAAAGTTAAGATCATCAACATTATAAAGTTACATACATACATACATTAGTGTACATTATAATGACTTAAATTAAACAACCTAAATGTTTAACTTCATAATTTTTACTTTCATTTAACCTTTTACTGTACTATGATGCACTCTCGCTTTGCTTACTCTCAATGGAAATTCGAATCAGGGGTTAAACTTGTTATAATCGGTTCGCTTAACGAAGTTTCGCTTAACGAAGTGTTTTTAGGAACGTAACCCCTTCGTTAAACGGGGGTTGCCTGTACCTTGTTGACTCCTCCACCCACTGGTCCATACCATAGTGAACTGTAACACTCTTCGCTCTACTGTCCAGCATTATCCATTACTTCCATCTCTCTGTAGTTTTTTTTTACAATTAAAGTCTCCAACTAATGGTATTCTTCCATCTTTTCTCAACATATTATCTATAGTCCTGCTTGTCTAAGAATGTGGATTGGGTGCGGCCCCCATGGGAAATAGCGGGAGTACAGCGCTGCTGCCATACCTTTAATCCCTCGTTGGCTAACCCCCCTCTCCCTCTTCCTCCCTCTCTCTTACCCCTCCCTTTTCCTTCCCCTCTCTTTCTTCCTGGTCAAGGACACCGCAGCTGACCTCCCATCACCTGTATGGATGGCGGGCGTGATTGGTGTTGCTGCCGTGAGGATTTGAATGTAGTTTTTTTCTTACTTATGTCAACTTTCCTTCACGATATAATCTAATTATAACTATGGAACTATTTACCCATCCCAAACTGCAAGGAAACCTCTTTATAAGTATATTATTTTTTGTTTAGCAACACTGTAAAATATGTATGCCACGTTTCTTGCCAGGCTTATGAATATATTATCAATAATAAGTTTACTGTTCTCTCATACGTTGTAATACTAAGGTTAAATGCGTATGTATATTTGCTGACCATATTTGCTAAAGTTTTACTAATATTAGAACTCTGCTGCATCACTGGCTATGAGACATGCTTCACCACTGTACAGCGGGAATTCCCCAACACAGCCGCACCCAATCCACAGTGTTGGAGGAGCAGGACTATAAGCACTTAATCATCTCTCTTTCCATGTCTTTATGTTCCTCAGTTCCCCATGTATTTGCCTTAGGTGGCACATTATGTAACAATGATTTTCCTTTATCCCAATTCCTTTTTGATTGTTACTCCCATTACTTTCACTTTGCCCTCACCATATTGCACATCCTCCACACATATATTATCACAAACCATTATTAGCACTCCTCCTTCTTTACCCTTCCTGTCTCTTCTCCAGCTATTATATCCTTCTTCCTTAAAATTAACATGGATCTCCACTCATAGTGTTGTTTCAGCAATGCACATTACATCCAGGTTTTTCTCTTTCAAATAATCCTTAACTTCCAAAACGCTGAATAATAACCCATCTATATTAGTATAAGTCACTCTTAATTTCTTGCCTCCTCCACGACCTCTTCCTTCTTCCGTAGATACCACTTCTTTAGTCTCATATCCAGAACCCTCCAGTAGAAAATCTTTTTTTTGATCTGTCCTTTTCTTATTTTTTTCCTTAGCTTCATTTCTTAGCACTTTCTCCTTTTCCCTCTCCTCTAGGTTCATATCTCTTGTTATCCAAATATCTTTATGTTCAGCTTCCTTTTCCTTGTCATAATTTCCTCCACTGCCACTTGTGATCTCATTCTCACTTTCATTGGTCTCTTACCCCCTCACTAAATCTTCCCAACCTAATCACTTCCTCCACCTCCTGTTCCAGCTCCTGTGTGCTGTCCTGGACCTGTTTGATGATAGTTTTGGCCAATTCTCTCTCCACGTGCTCTCGTGAACTTGTTTGGTTTTTTTTTTCCTTCATCCCAAAGATTACAAAGCATTTCGTCTTATCCACTCTACCACGTACTAAATTTTCTTTCTCCTTAATTACTTGTATTACAGCGATTTTTTTTTTTTTTTTTTTTTTTTTCCTCTTGAATTTGCCTCTTTACTACCTCTGAAAATTTAACTTTTTCTTCTTCTTGTTCTTGATTCCATGCATTTTGTAGTTCCTTCAGCTTGTTTTCACTCAATCCACCTTCCGCTCTGTCCTCAATCGTATTCTGTACTTTTCTCTATAGGCTCCTTAAGGAGTTTTCATAATCGTGACATGTAGCCTTTAATATATCATTTTGTTTCTTTATCTCCTATACCTCCTCCTTTAATCCCAGATTCCACGTCTCAACACATCTTTGTGGGAAACTATATTTTTTAACATCTCTCAGACATCTTCCCTTTCTCATCTTTTTACTATGCGATTTTATTCACTTGGTCTATTCCGTTGATCAATTTATAATCTTGTATCAGATCTCCTCTCTCCCTTCTCTGTTCCAGTGTTGGTAGATCCATAGCCTTTAGGCTCTCCTCATATGTCATCCCTTCAAATTGTGGAACCATTCTTGTAGCCATTTTTTGTAGTCTCTCCAACTTCCTTATGTGTTTCTTTTTATGAGGGGTCCACATTACTCCTGCATATTCCAATCTGGGTCTTATTATAGTACTTATCAATTTCTTCATCATTTCTTTGTCCATGTAGTGAAATGCTAATCCAATATTTCTTAGCAAATTATATGTCTCTGAAAATTCTATCAATATGGCTTACCGGTTGATTGTTTTCTTCCATCGTCACTCCTAAGTCCTTTTCCTTTTTTACTTTCTCCAGTTCTACTCCATCTCCCATCTTATAGATTCCCATGGGTCATCTTTCACTCTTTCCCATTTCCATGACATGGCTCTTGTCCACATTGAATTCCATTTCCTACTTTTTACTCCATTCCCAGATCTTATTTAGGTCTTCCTGCAGTATTTCACAATCCTCTCTTTGCTTTATAACTCTGCACAGTTTCATATCATTCACAAACAGATTTATGTAGCTGTTCACTCCTTCTGGGATGTCGTTTATATATATAAGGAAAAGTATTGGTGCTAATACTGACCCCTGCGGCACTCCGCTTTCTGCTGCTCTCCACTTGGACTTCATATCTTATTTTTCTCCCCCTCAAATAATTTTCCATCCATCTTAATGTGCTTCCATTTAAGCCACCCTCCTCTAACTTCCACAGTAATCTTGCATGTGGCACTTTGTCAAAACGCCTTTTATAAATCCAAATAAATGCGGTCAATCCATCCCTCTCTCTCTCTTGTACTCTATCAACTATTCTAGAGTAGAAACTCAATAAATTAGTTACACAAGACCGTCTTTTTCTAAAACCAAATTGGCTATTTGATATTAATTTGTTGTCTTCAAGGAATTTGATCCATTGTTTTTTTATTATTCTTTCACACATCTTGCATATTACACTAGTTAGTGATACTGGTCTGTAATTTAAAGGTTCTTCCTTCCTTCCACTCTTATATATGGGAACCACCTCAGCTCTTTTCCATTCTACTGGTACTGTTCCATTTTCTATTGAGCATTTTATGATGTTGTATATAGGACTTGCTAGTTCTTCCCTACATTCTTTCAGTATTCTGCCTGAGACTTCATCCGGTCCTATTGCCTTCCTTTCATCCAATTCCTTCATTAACTCTTTTATTTCAAGCTTGTGTGTGTGTGTATTTACCTAGTTGTAGTTTTACAGGGCTTGGGTTTTATGCTCGTGTGGCCCTGTCTCCATATCTACACTTATCCAATCTTACTTTAAAAGTATGCACACTCGTTGCAGACACTACTTCTTCATTTAAACTGTTCCACGTCTTAACACATCTTTGCAGGAAACTATATTTTTTAACATCTCTCAGACATCTTCCCTTTCTCAGCTTTTTAGTATGTGATCTTGTGCTTCGAATGTCATATTCTTCTCTCAGGATCAGTTTCTCATTATCCACTTGGTCCATTTCGTTGATCAATTTATAAACTTGTATCAGATCTCCTCTCTCCCTTCTTTGTTCCAGTGTTGGTAGATCCATAGCCTTTATTTTAGTCTCTCCTCTTATGTCATCCCTTCAAATTCTGGAACTATTCTTGTAGCCTTTTTTTGTAGTCTCTCCAACTTCCTTATGTTTCTTTTTATGATTAGTCCACACTACTCCTGCATATTCCAATCTGGGTCTTATTATAGTACTTATCAATTTCTTCATCATTTCTTTGTCCATGTAGTGAAATGCTACTCCAATATTCCTTAGCAAATTATATGTTTCTAAAAAAATTCTATCAATGTGGCTTACCAGTTGATTGTTTTCTTCCATTGTCACTCCTAAGTCCTTTTCCTTTTTTACTTTCTCCAGTTATGTGTGTGTGTGTGTGTGTGTTGTGTGTGTGTGTGTGTGTGTGTGTGTGTGTGTGTGTGTGTGTGTGTGTGTGTGTGTCTTGTCTTGTCTTTTTTCTTATAACCTTACCTGTGTAATCATCAGCATTTACTGCTTTTTTAAGTAATAATGTAATGGAGGAGGAGGTGAAAAGAAACACAGGTGCAGAGAGGTGAATTTATTACTGACTAGTTTTGCTGTATGGTTCTTCAGGGGAACTGAAGAAGCTTACAGCAAAACTAGTCAGGAATAGTCTCACCTTGCTGCACCTGTGGTTTTTTTCACCTTCTCTTCCAACTTGTCTGAATGTCAACATAATAAATTCAGTATCATTCTATAGTGAAGGGATATATATGATGTAAATTTGTACAAAAGTTTTGAATGTATGTTAAATATGAATAAGTGTTCATGTATTTCTGGTCATTGTAGGAAGTGGTGACCTGACGCACATTCCCCTTAAGAGGTATTAATTAACATTGAAAGCTAAAAGTTGCTCTCAAAGTAAAAATTACCATCAAAGCTGCTCTTATAAGTAATTTGTAAAATGACTCAAAGTTGCAAGTTTGCTCTTAGAAGTGCTCTCATAGCCAAAGGAATGAGATAAATGTCTTAAAACTTGCCTCTTAAATGAGTTCAAGTCATAGGAAGAGGAAATACAGAAGCAGGTAGGGAGTTTCATTGACCAGAGAAAGGGATAAATGGTTGAGAGTACTGGTTAATTCTTGCTTTAGAGAGAAAGAAGAAAGTTTAGTGCAGCAAGTCCTCATCAAAACAGAGTAGAACCCTCTTCCATGGCTCAGTGTTGTGTCCCCTACAGGTGATACCCAACGTGAAGCTCCAGATTGCTGCCACCTTCTGCATCAGCAACCTCATCTGGAACGTGGAGGAGGGTGCAACGGAGCGGCAAAACAAGCTAAGGGAGATGGGTGTATACAAGCTGCTCCAGAACCTCATGACCACCACCGACACAGGACTCTTTGACAAGTGAGTGTGTGTGTGTGTGTGTGTGTGTGTGTGTGTGTGTGTGTGTGTGTGTGTGTGTGTAATTCACTGTTTGATCTGCTGCAGTCTCTGACGAGACAGCCAGACGTTACCCTACGGAATGAGCTCAGAGCTCATTGTTTCCGATCTTTGGATAGGCCTGGGACCAGGCACACACCACACACCGGGACAACAAGGTCACAACTCCTCGATTTACATCCTGTACCTACTCACTGCTAGGTGAACAGGGGCTACGTGAAAGAGACACACCAAATATCTCCACCCGGCAAATCGAACCCGGTCATCTGGCTTTGCCAGCGCTCTAACCACTGAGCTACCGGATGTGTGTGTGTGTGTGTGTGTGTGTGTGTGTGTGTGTGTGTGTGTGTGTGTGTCTGTCTGTCTGTCTGTCTGTCTGTCTGTCTGTCTGTCTGTCTGTCTGTCTGTCTGTCTGTCTGTCTGTCTGTCTGTCTGTGTGTGTGTATTCACCTAGTTGTATTCACCTAGTTGTAATTTTACAGGGCCTGGGTATCATACTCGTGTGGCCCGTCTCCATATCTACACACATCCAACTTTCCTTTAAAATTATGCACACTCCTCGCTGACACCACCTCCTCACTCAAACCATTCCACACCTCCACACATCTTTGTGGGAAACTATATTTCTTCACATCCTTCAAGCATATTCCCTTGGCTATCTTTTACTATGCGATCTTGTAGTTCTATTTAAGTTTTCCTCTCTCAACATCATTTGCTCATTATCCACTTCATCCAGTCCGTTCAACAGTTTATAAACCTGTATTAAATCTCCTCTTTCTCTTCTTTGTTCCAAGGTAAGCAAATTCATTTCTTTTAATCTCTCCTCATAGGTCATTTCTGCCAATTCCGGAACCATTTTTGTTGCCATTCTCTGCAATCTCTCCAACTTCCTTATATGCTTCTTTTTATAAGGGGACCAAACCACTCCAGCATATTCCAATCTTGGTCTAATTACCGTACTAATTAATTTCTTCATCATATCTTTATCCATATAATGGAAGGCTAATCCAATATTTTTATCAAATTATACGTTTCTCCAAACATCTTATCAATATGAGCCTCAAACTGCCCATGGTCTTGTATTATCACTCCCAAATCCTTTTCCTTTTCCACCTTTTTCAACACTACTTCTTCACCCATCTTATATGACCCTCTTGGCCGTCTTCCACTCTTCCCATCTCCATCACATGACTTTTGCTCAGATTAAATTCCATTTGCCACCTCTTGCTCCACTCCCAAATCTTATCCAGGTCTGCCTGTAAAATTTCACAATCTTCTTCACTCTTCACACACCTACACAACTTCGCATCATCCGCAAACAAATTAATATAACTGTTTACTCCTCTGGCATGTCATTAATATATACAAGGAAAAGTATTGGTGCCAGCACTGAGCCTTGTGGGACTCCACTCTCCACCACCAACCAGTCCGACTTTGCATCCCTTATTACCGTTCTCATCTCCCTCCATCTCAAGTAGTTTTCCATCCACTTTAACACTTTTCCTTTCAGTCCTCCATAAATCTCTAATTTCCATAACAGTCTCATGTGAGGTACCTTGTCAAAAGCTTTCTTTAAATCCAAATATACACAGTCCATCCATCCTCTCTCTCTTGTATTTTGTCAACCACTCTTGAATAAAAGCTCAGTAGATTTGTTACACATGACCTCCCTTTCCTGAAGCCAAATTGATGATCCGATAATAACTTATGATCCTCCAGGAACCGTATCCAATATTTCTTTATCACCCTCTCACAAATCTTACCGACCACACTTGTTAGAGACACAGGTCTATAGTTAAGAGGCTCTTCCTTACTGCCTCCCTTATAAATGGGCACCACTTCAGCTCTCTTCCACTCTACTGGTACTTCCCTGTTTCTAATGAACACCTTATAATATCATATAATGGATCAATCAATTCTTCTCTACACTCCTTCAATAATTTTCCTGAAACTTCATCTGGTCCCATCGCTTTATCATCTTTAAGTTCCTCCAACATTTTATATAACTCCTTTTAGGTATCTTAATGTCATCCATGTGCACATTTCCTTGTACATTCTGAGGCTTTACAAACATTGTTTCTTCAGTAAATACTTGCTGAAACCTATTATTTAGCAATTCCGCTATATTCTTAGGGTCATCTACTATCCCTTGCTCTCCTTTTAATCTTTCAATGGACTCTCTCTTTTAAGTTTACCATTTATGAACCTGTAAAACAATTTTGGATGTTCCTTACTCTTGTCTACAATATCTTTTCAAATTTTCTTTCTTCCTCCTCCTTACCCTCACATACTCATTTCTCGCCACTCTATAATTCTCCTTATTTAGTATATTCCTGCTCTTTTCCATCTTTTCCAAGCCACATCTCTCTTTTCTTTAGCCTTAACACAAGTTGCATTAAACCAATCCTTTCTTCCTTCCTCTCTCGGTTTATACTTTGGTACAAATTTCATAACTCCTTCTTTATAATATTTCATAAAAATCTCATATTTCTTTTGCACTTCTCTGATTTGTAACATCTCCCAATCTAATTTTCTGAAATAATTTTTCAAACTTTCTGTGTCCATCTTTCTATAATTCAATCTACCACTCCTGTATGTCTCGTCCTTCCTTCGCTGTGTTGTTGCTATCTGCATTTCCATAACCACATGATCACTCTTTCCCAAAGGACACTTGTATTGTATATCTCCACATAGGTACACTTCTCTTGTTAACACCAAATCCAGTCTAGCCGGTTCATCATCTCCTCTATATCTAGTATTTTCCTTCACCCTCTGTTCCATCATATTTTCCATCATTAGATTAAGAAATCTCTCTCCCATGCTTCCTCTCCAACACCACTTACTAGATTTTCCCAATCCACCTCCTTACAATTAAAATCTCCTACTAGTATCACCTTTCTTTTCCAGATAATACACTTTCCAAACTCTGTAAAGTATCCTTGATCATATTGTCGTATTCCTTAATGTCCAAGAATTTGTTTTAGGAGGTACATAGGTCACCATGATTATTAATTCTTTTCCATCACTTTTTATCCTTATGCTTATCACTTCTGCGTTGTTCTTCCCATACCAAACCTTATCCACATTTATTTCTTTCTTCGTCATAATCATAACTCCTCCTCCACCTTTACTCTCTATCCTTTCTCCATATATTATATTTATTATCCAAATTTATCTTTGTTTTTTCATGCAATTTTGTCTCAGTCAAACACACTATATCAGGCTTCTCCACTATCATATAGTCTTGCAATTCCAATCTACTTGACAGTATCCCATCTATATTAGTATACATTACGGTCCACCCACTGCTCCCTCTAGGGGTTCCTCCGTATTCCTTCTTTCCACATACCACTTTCTGACTCTCTCTCCTATAACTCTCCAAAAACTTTTCTCTTTCCTCCTCAGACCGCTCATCATTTTTCCTTCTCGCCTCTTCCACCAATTCCTTATATCTTCTCCTCTCTTCCTCATTTCTATTCTTTCTCACAAACACCTCTTTACAACCTTCTATCTCTCTTAACTTTGATGTTCTATATAGGATATCCTCCAGATTGTTGTGACTTCAGTACTACTTTAATCGGTCTGCTCACTCCTCCTTATACGGACCCAGTCTATGGATCTCTTCCACTTCTTCTTGTAGGTCTTTTTTCATCATCATTTAGATTTTTGAACAGATCTCTTACCGTTTTAATTCTTCCTTAATTCTCTTAGGCTTATATGTTATATTTTGTTCTTTCATCCCAAATATTAACACACTCTTCTTCTTTTCTGCTATTTCCCTTATCAATGTTTCCTTATTCTTCATTACATTAACCAGTTCCTTGGACCTTTCTTTTTTGTCTTCCTTCAACTGATCTTTAATTATTTCTTGTAATCCAACCATCTCTGCTTCCCTCGACTCAGTCCATTGTGTTTTCTTCAGTTCCCATTCCCTTTCAAACCTTTCATTCTGCTCACTAATCATTTCCTTAAAGTCATCTTTCTCCTTTACTACTCTCCATTTTCTCCTCCAACCGTCTCTTGTATTTTTCAACCTCCACTCTCAAGTGTGCATTCTCATCCACCAATCGTTTTCATTTTCCTCCAGTCTCTTAACTCTTTCCTTCAAAGCCTTGCGAATTCTCTATCCTGCTCCTCCTCACTCCTCTGAACTTTTAATTCCTTCACCAACTCCTCAAATCTCTTCTCCAACATTACCAATCTACCTTGCAATGTTGCCCTTGTTGAAGATGGACTCATGCTTTGACTGGCCACTTTGGCTTTGCTCCTGGGCCTCATCAACATATTTTGAATTTGGTAATTTATTTCTTACCGGTCTATCCATTTTTTTACTCTTCCTGGGAGCATGTGGGTGTGTGGTCACTGGGGGCCAGGCCTGGTAGCTACGTGTGTGTGGTGGGATGCGTTGGTGGCTGCTATGGCTGGCCTTTGTGTGGTTCCCGCTCTGTCGTTTGGAGTGTGGAGGTTCTCACACCTCCGATCACTCCCATGTACACGCCACCAGGCTACGTTCACTCTGTACACTCGTTCACTCGCTCTGGTCGCCCCTCAATAGCAATAACTATTCTCACTCAAGCACATTGCTTAGCGTGTGGAGTGTTAGTTAGATGCTGCAGGAGGCACGTCCGCTCTCCACAGAGCGCGGAGTGTGTGTGTGTCTGGGTGTGGGTGTGTGCATGGGTCAGTATAGCCCACCACCACAACTGTTTTCACCACCACCACTGCTAAAAGTGTGTGTGTGTGTGTGTGTGTGTGTGTGTGTGTGTGTGTGTGTGTGTGTGTGTGTGTGTGTATTCACCTAGTTGTAATTTTTACAGGGCCTGGGTATTATACTCGTGTGGCCCCGTCTCCATATCTACACACATCCAACTTTCCTTTAAAACTATGCACACTCCTCTCTGACACCACCTCCTCACTCAGACTATTCCAGACCTCCACACATCTCTGTAGGAAACTATATTTCTTCACATCTTTCAAGCATATTCCCTTGGCTATCTTTTTACTATGCGATCTCGTAGTTCTATTTAAATTTTCCTCTCTCAACATCATTTGCTCATTATCCACTTCATCCAAACCGCTCAACAGTTTATAAACCTGTATTAAATCTCTTTCTCTTCTTTGTTCCAAGGCAAGCAAATTCATTTCTTTTAATCTTTCCTCATAGGTCATTTCTGCCAATTCCAGAACCATTTTTGTTGCCATTCTCTGCAATCTCTCCAACTTCCTTATATGCTTCTTTTTATAATGGGACCACACCACCCAGCATATTCCAATCTTGGTCTAATCATAGTACTAATTAATTTCTTCATCATATCTTTATCCATATAATGAAAGGCTAATCCAATATTTCTAATCAAATCATATATTTCTCCAAACATCTTGTCAATAAGAGCCTCAAACTGCCCATGGTCTTGTATTATCACTCCCAAATCCTTTTCCTTTTCCACCTTTCTCAACACTACTCTTCACCCATCTTATATAACCCTCTTGGGCGTCTTCCACTCTTCCCATCTCCATTACATGACTTTTGCTCAGATTAAATTCCATCTCCACCTCTTGCTCCACTCCCAAATCCTATCTAGATCTGCCTGTAAAATTTCACAATCTTCTTCACTCTTCACACACCTACACAATTTCGCATCATCCGCAAACAAATTAATATAACTGTTTACTCCCTCTGGCATATCATTAATATAGACAAGGAAAAGTATTGGTACCAGCACTGAACCTTGTGGGACTCCACTCTCCACCACCAACCAGTCCAACTTTGCATCCCTTATTACCATTCTCATCTCCCTCCATCCCAAATAGTTTTCCATCCATTTTAACAATTTTCCCTTCAGTCCTCCATAAATCTCTAATTTCCATAGCAGTCTCATGTGAGGTACCTTGTCAAAATCTTTTTCAAATCCAAATATACACAGTCCATCCATCCCTCTCTCTCTTGTATTTTGTTAACCACTCTCGAATAAAAGCTCAGTAGATTCGTTACACATGACCTCCCTTTCCTAGAACCAAATTGATGATCCGATAATAACTTATGATCCTCCAAGAACCGTATCCAATATTTCTTTATTACCCTCTCACAAATCTTACCGACCACACTTGTTTAAGACACAGGTCTATAGTCAAGAGGTTCTTCCTTACTGCCTCCCTTATAAATGGGCACCAC
Source organism: Portunus trituberculatus (assembly GCF_017591435.1). Taxonomy (NCBI): domain Eukaryota; kingdom Metazoa; phylum Arthropoda; class Malacostraca; order Decapoda; family Portunidae; genus Portunus; species Portunus trituberculatus. The sequence goes on from NC_059290.1 coordinate 6,045,927, forward strand.
TTCAGCTCTTTTCCACTCCACCGGTACTTCCCCCGTTTCTAATGAGCACCTTATAATGTCATATAATGGATCTATCAATTCTTCTCTACATTCCTTCAATAATTTACCTGAAACTTCATCTGGCCCCATCGCTTTATCATCTTTATGTTCCTCAAACATTTTGTATAACTCCTTTTTAGGTATCTTAATGTCATCCATGTGCACATTTCCTTCTACATTTTGAGGCTTTACAAACATTGTTTCTTTAGTAAATACTTGTTGAAACCTATTATTTAGCAATTCTGCAATATTCTTAGGGTCATCTACTATCCCTTGCTCTCCTTTTAATCTTTCAATGGACTCTCTCTTTTTAAGTTTACCTGTAAAACAATTTTGGATGTTCCTTACTCTTGTCTACAATATCTTTTTCAAATTTTCTTTCTTCCTCCCTCCTTACCCTCACATACTCATTTCTTGCCACTCTATAATTCTCCTTATTTAGTATATTCCTGTTCTTTTTCCATCTTTTCCAAGCCACATCTCTCTTTTCTTTAGCCTTAACACAAGTTGCATTAAACCAATCCTTTCTTCCTTCCTCTCTCGGTTTATACTTTGGTACAAATTTCATAACTCCTTCTTTATAATATTTCATAAAAATCTCATATTTTTTTTGCACTTCTCTGATTTGTAACATCTCCCAATCTAATTTTCTGAAATAATTTTTCAAATTTTCTGTGTCCATCTTTCTATAATTCAATCTATCACTCCTGTATGTCTCATCTCTCCTTCGCTGTGTTATTGCCATCTGCATTTCCATAACCACATGATCACTCTTCCCTAATGGACATTTATATTGTATATCCCCCACATAGGTACACTTCTCGTGTTAACACCAAATCCAGTCTAGCCGGTTCATCATCTCCTCTATATCTAGTATTTTCTTTCACCCTCTGTTCCATCATATTTTCATCATTAAATTAAGGAATCTCTCTCCCCATGCTTCCTCTCTAACACCACTTACTAGATTTTCCCAATCCACTTCTTTACAATTAAAATCTCCTACTAGTATCACCTTTCTTTTTCCAGATAATACACTTTCCAAACTCTGTAAAGTATCCTTGATCATATTGTCGTATTCCCTTAATGTCCAAGAATTTGTTTTAGAAGGTACTACATAGGTCACCATGATTATTAATTCTTTTCCATCACTTTTTAACTTTATGCTTATCACTTCTGCATTGTTCTTCCCATACCAAATCCACATTTATATCCTTCTTCATCATGATCATAACTCCTCCTCCACCTTTACCCTCTCTATCCTTTCTCCATATATTATATTTATTATCCAAATTTACCTTTGTTTTTTCATGTAATTTTGTATCTGTAAAACACACTATATCAGGCTTCTCCATCATCACATAGTCTTGCAATTCTAATCTACTTGACAGTATCCCATTTATATTAGTATACATTACGGTCCACCTACTGCTCCCTCTAGGGGTTCCTCTGCATTCCTTCTTTCCACATACCATTTTCTGACTTTCTCTCCTATAGCTCTCTAAAAAAAACTTTTCCTTTTCATCTTCAGATCGTTCATCATTTTTCCTTCTCGCCTCTTCCAACAATTCATTATATCTTCTCCTCTCTTCCTCATTTCTATTTTTTTTATGTACACCTCTTTGCAACCTTCTACCTCTCTTAATTTTGATGTTCTATATAAAATGTCCTCCGCAGCTTGTTGTGACTTCAGTACTACTTTAATCGGTCTGCTCACTCCCTCCTTATACGGACCCAGTCTATGGATCGCTTCCACTTCTTGTAGGTCTTTTTTTTCATCATCATTTAGATTTTTTAACAGATCTCTTACCGTTTTCAATTCTTCTTTAATTCTCTTAGGCTTATATGTTATATTTTGTTCTTTCATCCCAAATATTATCACACTCTTCTTTTTTTCTGCTATTTCTCTTATCAATGTTTCCCTGTTCTTCATAACATTAACCAGTTCCATAGACCTTTCTTTTTTGTCTTCATTCAACTGATCTTTAATTATTTCTTGTAATCCAACCATCTCTGCTTCCCTCGACTCAGTCCATTGTGTTTTCTTCAGTTCCCACTCTCTTTTAAACTTCTCACTTTGCTTACTAATCATTTCCTTAAAGTCATCTTTCTCCTTTACTACTCTCTCCATTTTCTCCTCCAACCGTCTCTTGTATATTTCAACCTCCACTCTCAAGTGTGCATTCTCATCCACCAATCGTTTTTCATTTTCCTCCAATCTCCTGACTCTTTCCTTCAAAGTCTTACGGAATTCTCTATCCTGCTCATCCTCACTCCTTTGAACTTTTAACTCCTTCACCAACTCCTCAAATTTCTTCTCTAATATTACCAATCTTCCTTGCATTGTTGCCCCTGTTGATGATGGACTCATATTTTGAATGTCTACTTTTGGTTTTGCTCCCTGGGCCTCCTCGGCATATTTTGAATTTGGGAACTTATTTCTTACAGGTCTATCCATTTCACTCTTCCTAGGAGCGTGTGGGTGTGTGGTGGGGTGCACTGGCGGCCAGGCCTGGTAGCTTGAGTGTGTGTGTGTGTGTGTGTGTGTGTGTGTGTGTGTGTGTGTGTGTGTGTGTGTGTGTGTGTGTGTGTGTGTATTTTCTAATAATTGAATGACATTAGGAAGGGTGTATGGAAGGCAGTCCCAAATGCCTTCAAAACATACATAAACTGTCCCACAATGCTCTCAAAACATGCCAATCTGTTAAAATGCCTTTAAAACATGTCAAACTGTCTTAAAATGTTCTCAAAACATACCAAATTGTGTTGAAATACCTTTAAAACATGTCAAACTGTCTTAAAATGTCCTCAAAACATAGTAAACCATGTTAAAATGCTTTTAAAACATGTCAAACTGTTCTAAAATATTCTCGAAGCATGCCAAATTCTTTAAAAATGCCTTTAAAACATGTCAAACTGACTTAAATATCTTAAAAGAAGCCAAACAGTTAAAATGCCTTTAAAACATGTCAAACTGGCTTAAAATGTTCTCAAAACACGCCAAATTGTGTTGAAATGACTTAAAAACATGGGAAACTGTCTTAAAATGTTCCCAAAACACACCAAACTCTGTTGAAATGCCTTTAAAACATGTCAAGCTGTCTGAAAATGTGCTCAAAGCAAGCCAAACTGTGTTAAAATTTAACACTAAGGAACAAACTGTCTACAACTGTAAAGCTATCAAAAGCTGTCCAATTGTAGAAGGAAAATAAGGACCAATAAAGATGTAATGAAGCACACACCTCAATGACTGACTGGCTGGCTGGCTGGCTGGCTGGCTGGCTGGCAATATCCAAAAAACAGATAAAATAATAGCACTGGGGCAAGGCAAGTGAGTGAGGCACCAACCTGCCAGACCAGGAACACAGCGACAATCCAACACCAAAACAAACTACCACTTAGGCACTTACCAATTACACATCATCCAGAAATGAGTGAAAGGTAAGATTTAAAAGCAAATAAAAGTTAGGCAATGAACATTTTAAAATCCAGTAAAATTAATAAAAGCACCAATAGAAAACAAGGCAGGACTGCCGTGTATGCTCTCAGAGAGGGAGAGCGGAGAGACCCACACACACGTTCACCTCCTTCCGTGGTCAGGCTGTGTGTGTGTGTGTGTGTGTGTGTGTGTGTGTGTGTGTGTGTGTGTGTGTGTGTGTGTGTGTGTGTGTGTGTGTGTGTGTGTGTGTGTGTGTGTGTGTGTATTTACCTAGTTGTATTTACCTAGTTGTAGTTTTACAGGGCCTGGGCTTTATGCTCGTGTGGCCCCGTCTCCATATCTACACTTATCCAATCTTACTTTAAAAGTGTGCACACTCGTTGCAGACACCACTTCCTCATCTAAACTGTTCCACGTCTCAACACATCTCTGCGGGAAACTATATTTTTAATATCTCTCAGACATCTTCCTTTCTCAGCTTTTTACTATGCGATCTTGTGCTTGGATGTCATATTCTTCTCTCAGGATCAGTTTCTCATTATCCACTTGGTCCATTCCGTTGATCAATTTATAAACTTGTATCAGGTCTCCTCTCTCCCTTCTTTGTTCCAGGGTTGGTAGATCCATAGCCTTTAGTCTCTCCTCATATGTCATCCCTTCAAATTCTGGAACCATTCTTGTAGCCATTTTTGTAGCCTCTCCAATTTCCTTATGTGTTTCTTTTATGAGGGTCCACACTACTCCTGCATATTCCAATCTGGGTCTTATTATAGTACTTATCAATTTCTTCATCATTTCTTTGTCCATGTAGTGAAATGCTACTCCAATATTCCTTAGCAAATTATATGTTTCTCTAAAAATTCTATCAATATGGCTTACTGGTTGATTGTTTTCTTCCATCGTCACTCCTAAGTCCTTTTCCTTTTGACTTTCTCCAGTTCTACTCCATCTCCCATCTTATAGATTCCCACAGGTCGTCTTTCACTCTTTCCCATTTCCATGACATGGCTTTTGTTCACATTGAATTCCATTTCCCAATTCTTACTCCATTCCCAGATCTTATTTAGGTCTTCTTGCAGTATTTCACAATCCTCCTTTTGCTCTATAACTCTGCACAGTTTCGTATCATCCGCAAACAAATTTATGTAGCTGTTCACTCCTTCTGGCATGTCGTTAATATAAATGAGGAAAAGTATTGGTGCCAATACTGACCCCTGTGGCACTCCGCTTTCTACTGTTCTCCACTTTGACCTTATATCTTTAACTACTGTCCTTATTTCTCTCCCCCTCAAATAATTTTCTATCCATCTCAATGTACTTCCTTTTAAGCCACCTTTCTCCTCTAACTTCCACAGTAATCTTGCATGTGGCACTTTGTCAAACGCCTTTTTTAAATCCAAATAAATGCAGTCAACCCATCCCTCTCTTTCTTGTACTCTATCAACTATTCTAGAATAGAAACTCAATAAATTAGTTACACAAGACCGTCCTTTTCTAAAACCAAATTGGCTATTTGATATTAATTTGTTGTCTTCAAGGAACTCAATCCATTGTTTCTTTATTATTCTTTCACACATCTTGCATATTACACTAGTTAGTGATACCGGTCTGTAATTTAAAGGTTCTTCCTTCCTTCCGCTCTTATATATGGGAACCACCTCAGCTCTTTTCCATTCTACTGGTACTGTTCCATTTTCTATTGAGCATTTTATGATGTTGTATATAGGACTTGCTAGTTCTTCCCTACATTCTTTCAGTATTCTGCCTGAGACTTCATCCGGTCCCATTGCCTTCTCTTCATCCAGTTCCTTCATTAACTCTTTTATTTCAAGCTTGGTTACTTTAATCTCTTTCATATAGATTGTCTCTCTATTACTCTGTGGCCTCTCAAATTTGGATTCTTTAGTAAAGACCTCCTGGAATTTTTTATTTAATAGTTCTGCCATACTTTTTGGGTCTTCCACCATCCCGTTCTCTCCTTTTAACCTTTCTATTGTTTCTTTTTGCCTAATTTTTCCATTTATGAATCTATAGAACAATTTTGGTTGCTCCTTACATTTTTCGACAATGTCTTTTTCGAAGTTCTTTTCCTCTTCCTTCCTCACCATAACATATTCATTTCTTGCTGCTTTGAAGATTTCCTTATTTGCTGGAGTCCTATTTCTCCTCCACCTTTTCCATGCTCCATCTCTTTTCTCCTTTGCCTTGGCACACCTTGCATTAAACCAATCTTTCTTTCCTTCTTCTTTAGGTCTATATTTTGGGACATATTTCCTGACTCCTGTTTTGTATATTTCCAAAAATAAGTTATATTTGTCTTGCATTGTCTCTGAGTTTTCCATCTCCTCCCAGTCTACGTTTTTAAAATGTGTGTGTGTGTGTGTGTGTGTGTGTGTGTGTGTGTTGTGTGTGTGTGGTAGTTTTAACTAAGATCTATGCATTTGCTTTTAACTTTGGTTTCCCTGTCTGTGCTGATTTTGGAAAGGATTTAAATGTCCTATTTTTATTTTCAGGTGTTTTTGTTTTGCACCACACAAGTAGTTGGTCTAATGTAATTCACATATATAATTGGATCATTTGATATCATTCAAGTCATCTTGTGTATTCAACAGGTTTTATGGTGAATAAAGTATATCTGTCTGTGTGTGTGTGTGTGTGTGTGTGTGTGTGTGTGTGTGTGTGTGTGTGTGTGTGTGTGTGTACGTGCATGTGTGTGTTTGAGTGTGTGTTTGATGATGATGATGATGATGACCTGCATTTTGATCTCTGTCATCCAGTGCAGCAGGTTGCTGTCACCACTACTAACACACACTCTCCTCTCATCCACAGAGTCAAGACAGCCCTGCAACAGTTCCACTAAAATCAGGTCTTCTTGCATCAATTTAGAATTATTTCTATATATAGATATATATTATACATGATAACTAGAGTGCTACAGAGTCACTTTTATTTCACGCTGGGCTCTCACTTCCTGCCGCAGAAGTGGTGTCGCAGTGGTGTCTATTTTTTTCTGAGCTGACGATGGAGCGATGTGATGAGATTCTCCTCAAATTGAAGTTTTTAGTAATGTTCTCTTTGTTTACTTTGTATGTACAGTAACTGTATATACTAATCTTGTGAGAGCAGAAAACTAAGTATGTATAGCTGTGACTGACCTCAGTTCTTTGTTTATTAGTTTAGGTCAAATGAAAACCAGTTGCATCTTGTAACAATTATAGAACCCACCTGTGTTGAACTGTTGTGTTTCTAACAGCAAAACATTGTAACCTGTTTGGGTGGCATGAATGTGTTATGTAATATTTAACTTTATTTTTATGGCAATGGTAATAGTATGATTTTGCAAGTTTGGGTGGTGCAGTGACAAGTCTACAAGTCCCAGTACTGCATGTAGAGGACTTTAATTCTGTTGTATCATAATTTCCCTTGAGCTGGAGTGTACATAATATTTTTTTTTGTTTTCTTAACACATTAGGCACACAAAAGTCTCCCCAGCAGACGTGGGTACTGATGCAATGGTTAGGTAGGCTAATGCTCCTCATCTTGTATTATTTATTTACATGTTTGTCTCTTCCTCTTCTGCACCTACTTAGGTTGTCTCAAGAATTATCCTCTTCTGTTGATTTGTGTATTTCTTCAGTCTTTTCCTCTATGGTGTAGTTATGAATAAATTAATATAACTTCCATTTTTGTTCTCTGTTCCCCTTTCCTCTTCACCTAATAGAACTCATTATTTTTCTATAAGCTTATTTTACTACATTTATTATCCTAAGCTTCCTTCTGTCTTCCCAATAAGATGTATTTTCTCTACTAATCTATTCTAATTACACTGGTAACAAATCAATGCAACAGCTGCCAAAAGTTTGAACATTTACAGCAAAACCTTATTAACTGACTTTTGGAAAAAATTTTGTCTCGGGAAATTATCTATCTATTTGTTTATTAAGTATCTTCTATCTATCTATCTGTGTAGCAGGCTTACATTTCACATTAGTGGGATGCTGAGAGACAAGATCACATGTCACTGTATGAATAAGAATACGGTGGTTCATAGTATCCTTGTTTCCTCTCTGCCTTATAACAGAAAAGTGTAGCAACATTCTTCCATTCAAGTCCTGCAGTGTGTGGTCATTCATGTCCCTCTGTGTGCAGGGAAGTGATGCTTAGAATGATTGGATCTTATGTTGGTTAACTCTGAAAACTGAAACTACTAATACTCATGTGTTTTGTGTGTGTGCAGGTTTTAGATTAAGCCACAAGGCAAAGAGAGGAATGTTAATTGCACATAGGTTCTCTGGCAATAAAGTTGACAATACAGTATGTTAACTCCATTGGATGATGTTTACTAGTTACTAAAAAGTTTGAATTCTGGACATACATTGTGTATAAGTTAATAAGATTTTGCTGTGTGACTTAAGTTTCCAAAGTGTTACATTTTTTTAGTTTAGTTGGAAGTAATACAGACGCACAACCATTAATTTCAACTTTGAAGACAGGAGTAACACAAATTAATACACTTCACATTAGTCTTAACACTGTAAAGAAACCATTCATGAACAGACACACACAAAATATTGGTCTGCAGAGTTGAAAAAAAATGACATACTAAATATCAGCTTACAAACTTGAAGACACACACACACACACACACACACACACACACACACACACACACACACACACACACACACACACACACGCACAATTTGTCTACAAACTTGAAAAGGTACAAATGTTTGTATGAGGTCGTAAAGCTTTACTGCAGGCACAGGAATGAAGTGACAGGTATAGATACTTAGTTCTGTCATTGAGTCAAGTTTTCCTTTTATAATGAAAATTTCCTTCTGTTTACATGTCAGCCGCTGATATTAAAAAAAAGAAAAGAAAAAAACGTGATTGAATCTATTTACTTGATCTTTTATTCAATCCTACTGTAGTGATTGGAAAGTTTCAACCAATGAAAAACCAGAAGGGTCTTAGTGGTTATTTCTGCTCTAACTGGTAATGTGATGGATTCGTGTTGTCTTGAGCGCCCTGCTAACGTTCACTCTCCTATCACAGTTCAGTTCCTGACAACCCAAAGGCAGCAAAACTGTGATTAAAAAAAAAAAATAATAATAAATAAGAATAAAACCTAGGGTGTAGGTCCCCAAAACAATCAAAAGTGGTAGTAGAAAATAACTAGATAAGTGTCCTGGGAACCTTTCTTGGAAGGGTTCAAGTCTTATAAAGTGTTTACAGAAGCAGATATAGGCATTTCCAGAGTTTACCAAAGAAAAGGATAAATGACTGAGAGTACTGTATTAGAGAGGTGGCTATTATATAGGTGAGAAAGAAAGTTTTTTGCAATGAGGATCCTGGGTTTTATAAATAGAAATGTTAGTTATAAAAGTAAGGAAGTGGTGCATAGCTTATATAATTCCTATGTTGGCCCCATTTAGAGTATTGCATACAGGCCTGGTCACCCCATTATAGGCAGGATATCAACATGTTAGAAGCACTTAAGAGAAGAGCAACTAGGATGATACCAGCATTAAAGTGCCTGGAGTATAGAGATCGATTTAAGGAATTAAACATGTTTTCATTTGAGAGGAGATGTATAAGAGGGGATATGATAGAGTTATTTAAAATGTTCTCAGATACAAACTACATAGATGTGAGATCTTTCTTTATCTTAGAGGAGGGAAGTAGGACTAGAAGTCATGGCAGGAAGATTAGAAAGCAAGGCTGCAGGTTAGATATAAGAAAATATTTCTTTAGTCATAGGATGGTAGACTTCTGGAATGCATTGCCAGAGAGGGTTGTAAATAGCACTAGTTTGACGATGTTTAAAAACAGATTAGATAAGCACTTATTTAGAGGATTTCACTGCAGGACTTAGCCCTGTTAATGGGCCAAATATTTAGAATTAGTATATAATGTATTGTGTACTTGTAAGTGTATCTTTAAGTACTGATGACGAGGTCGCTGTGCGACTGATACAGGATAACCTAGATGGGCCCTGGTGGTCCTTTGTTATCCTATTATTTATGTTATGTTATATGAGGCTACAGGAAGGGAGAGGCATACACTTTATTAAGATCAGAAGAGCATTTGGCATGGAAAAAGTGGTAGAGGATAGCAAAGGATGCAACTTTGTGGCTATGAGAGAGCCTGAAGACAATCAGAGGAAAGTTGATACATTAGTCTTTGAATGGATGAAATATTTTCTCTTGCAACTTCATATTAAATTGCTTGGTATATTCTGATAAGTATTCTCAATTCATATCTTGCTCTTATTCATAAATTTCAAATGGAGAGTAACGTAAAGGAAACATCTCATCTCCATTACACTGAATAGCTTCTTGTCTCCTACTCCTGTACTCCAAGTCATAGCACCATACAGAACTGTAGACACTTAATTAATTCAGTGGATCTATTGAATTACCAGACCAGCCGAAAAACCCTTCTATTGCGCAGTGACCATCCCAAGTTCCCTTTGTGGCAGGATTTTACAAATTCATGCTGCCTTCCCGCCATTTCTCCAGAATCCAGTGTCAAATGAGAACAAGATATCAATACAAAATTGAAAATAAGAGAAATTGAAAATAGGAGAAATACTGTTGAAAAATGTTTTAGTAATAACCATTGAATATACCTGTACCATTATATACAACAAACTAATAGGTAATTTAAATTCATTGAAAAGGAAATGCATAATTAGTTTTATATCGTCGATGAGCCACGTGTACTGAAGGATTGTGAACAAAGCTCACCACAGCCTGCAAGATCCTTACTTGCTCGAACAATGTAATTGTCATTGTGCGGACGTATGCGTTCGAAGTATTCCTTAAAATAACGATAGTGCAGAACAGCTTGCTATCTATGGGATCCACCATATTTGCTTTGAAGCAGCGTACAGCGAACCAGCGGATGAAACCTCCCAGCTGGTGCAGGTGAAAAAGCCTCGTGACTGAGTGAGTAGTGGTGTGAGGCAGTGAAGGTCCTGAAGGAGTGCTGACTGCTGACTGCTGAGAGGACCTTGGTTGTAGAAAGGTGTGGAACTGTGAGTTAAGCATTCCTCGTATTGTGTATAGGTACGCTGTGGTCATTATTCATCAGGTCTGGTTGGTAAGTGCGGTGAATCCAGACTTAGATCAGTGTTGTTAGGTAAACCTGTCTTCAGATGAAAGGTTTACCAGCCCACCAACTCTTACCTATAACTGATTAATTATGTCTATGGTGCCTCAGGTGGGGGCTTCGGTCTACGTGCTTCGGGACGTGACTGCCACTTGTGGTTATTGAGAATGAAAAAAGGGTAAAAGTCAAGAATAGGACCTCCTCCTTTTCCTCCATCCCACACCCCCACCTGCTCCAGCAAGCTTTGGGAACTGTGGGGAATCGGGGGTTTTAGGGGGGGAGCCAAAAGAGGCGAAATATGGTGATCTGAAAAAAATCGAAGAACAAAAAAAAGCCGTTTTTTAACGAAAAAATGAAAAATTTACTAACCTAACCTAACCTAACCTAACTAAACTTTAACAAACCTAACTATATTTCAAAACAAATGCAAATAACCCAAGGTCACAATCCATACACCTGTCTGCCGCCATATTAGAAATCACTGGGTGGAGCGTGGCTCGCCGAACACCACCGCGCATTCCCGGACCTATTGCAGCGTTATTATTCATTTGCGGCAGGTAGTGTACTTACCGAAAATGTTGTAAATAGTAAGAACAAATCATCTAGAGTTTATTGTACGAAACTGTAACAACCAACCAAATCATTGTGGGCTTAGATTCTGCAGGCACCGGAATATTCATTCAATTACTACAACCTTACAAAAGCCGTTCACACATTAAAAACATCATAGACATGTTGTATAGTAAGTACTTTATCATCTTGCATGCTTGTTTTAATGATTAGAAAGGAGGTCCTATTCTTGACCTTTACCGAAAAAAGATTATTGTGTTTTGCTTTGTTTTGTAGGGATTCGAGGCTTATGTGTTGCAGTAACCAGCCTAGTGTTTCGCGTTTTATTTTTTCTGCTTGACTTTGTGAGTTTGAGGTGTGTGTGTGTGTGTGTGTGTGTGTGTGTGTGTGTGTGTGTGTGTGTGTGTGTGTGTGTGTGAAAAATGCACTGTACACTTTATCTTGCTGCTACTCACACTCATATATATATATATATATATATATATATATATATATATATATATATATATATATATATATATATATATATATATATATATATATATATATATATATATATATATATATATATATATATATATATATATATATATATATATATATATATATATATATATATATATATATATATATATATATATATATATATATATATATATATATATATATATATATATATATATATATATATATATATATATATATATATATATGTATATATATATCATATATATATACAGTAATATCACCGTAATGTAACTTAGCATGACCTACTAACGCTTGCCTAACAATGTGAAATTACTCTGGCCTTACCGCGCTTGTCTTTCTTGCTGATCGTTGTTTCAGTCTTAGAATATTGTTGGTGTTATTTACGTTTGAAAAAGAAAAGAAAAAGAAAAAAAAAAAATATATATATATATATATATATATATATATATATATATATATATATATATATATAAGAAACAAGGAAAAAAAATCGCAATGGAAGCAGCACAAGAAACCATCAGAGAGAGAGAGAGAGAGAGAGAGAGAGAGAGAGAGAGAGAGAGAGAGAGAGAGAGAGAGTAAGTAAGTAAGTTTATTTGGATTCTTCATGTGCATTACAGGCATAGTATAAAACCACTGAATGTACATGGATATTTCCTCCAGGATGACCAACTAAAGTTTAACAACTTTAGAGAGAGAGAGAGAGAGAGAGAGAGCTTTCATTATAATACGATCATGATGTAGGTACTGTTAATCTTAAATAATTTCTCAAGAAGCCTATAACAACAAATGTCTATAAACCGTACATCATTATTTTCATTTTTTTTATTTGTTTATTTATTTATTATTTGTATATATTTTTTGCTCTTTCCTCGTATAAAACAGTGTTGCCACATCACATACAGAACCTTTGAAAATACGTCAGATCACTGTATATATATCACATAAAGGAGGTTGATATTCTCGATTCATTTTTAAGTTCCCGCTTCGTCACCGTTCAGGAGTGGCGCTGTAGAGAGAGAGAGAGAGAGAGGAAAATGCATAATGTCCAGGCGACGTATCTTAGTGTTTATTTTACATTCATTATATTCCAGGGAGCCAAAGGGAAAAATAATAGGCTAACTGCAGTCTCCTTTTATATTCTTGTGGGAGGCAGATGATGTACAGTTATTAGCTTTATTTAACGTAGGTTGGTAAGTTTGGTAGTTTGTTAGTTAGTAGCCAGTCAGTGTATTGAGAGTTGACTAGGATGCTTTCGTGAGTCATATTGCATCGAGAGAGAGAGAGAGAGAGAGAGAGAGAGAGAGAGATGGTAAAAAAGTGATGATAGAGGCAGAGAAAAAATGGGAAGAAAGAAAGGAAGGATAGAAGAGTGGATGAGAGGAATGATAGAAAGGAAGGGAGAAGGAAAGTGACATAGGAGACAAAGAGAGAGAAAAAAAAAGAGAGTTGGTAAGAAGTGAGGTGAAGGCGTAAGAAGAGAAGGAGGGAGGAATGAATGATAGAGAGAGGGAAATGAAGAAGGGAAAGAAGTGGTAAAGAAAAAAAAAGAAGAAAAACAGTGTCTGAGAATGAAACAAATGAAGAAGAGGAAATTAAGGACAATGAAAGAAAAAAAAAGTTTAAGGAAAAAAGCGAAATAAGGTGAGGAAGGGAAAATAAAGTGACAAAAGAAAATAAAGGAGAAAGAAAAAGGTAAGGAATGAAGGAGGAAGGAGGAAAGATGGAGTGAAAGAAAGTCAAGGAAGTTAAATGAGGGAGGAAGGAAGGAAGAGGGAAAAGAGATACTATAGATGATAAAGGAGGAGGAAGAGGAGGAGGAAAGGATGAAGGAAGACGAAATAATCGATGAGGAAGGTGAAATAATGAGTGCGTGGCCGTGAATGAAGAAGAGAGAGAGAGAGAGAGAGAGAGAGAGAGAGAGAGAGAGAGAGAGAGAGATAATGATGAGATGAGGGAGGAATTGAAGTGACAGATTAGGAAGGTGAAGTGACACGTGATTTGACATGAATGAAGGAAGGAGGGGAGAAGACAAAAGGAAGGAGAGTTATGAAAGACGAAGGATAAAACAGTAAGGAAGGAAAGATGAAGAAGCAGTGAAGGATGGAAGTGAAGGAATCGTGAAGGAATGAAGGATATTACTATTATAAGGAAGAGAGATGAAAGATGATTGAAGGATGAAAGCAAAAGTATATACGGAAGGATAAATGATGATAGGATGAAACAGCAATGAAGGCAGGATGAAGAAAGGATAAGGAAGGATAAACAGTGAAGGATAGGAATGAAGGAAAGGTGAAGGAAGGAAGGAAGGAAGGATTATTAGAAAGAAGACCGATGAAAGATGATGGAAGGATGAAAGCAAAAAGTAAGGAAGGAAAGACGAAACAATGAAGGATAAAAGGATGAAGGATTGAATGATATCACTGCTGCTCATCCACCGCAGATCCTTCCCGCATCCTTCTTAGCCTTTCCATGAGTATCTGCATCCTCAGCTGGTGCTCCTGCTGGCGGATGTGGCGCTCTTGATGGTGCAGGGCCAGCTCCGCCTCCAGCAGTCTGAGCCGCGCCGCACCCTCCTCCTGCAGCTGTACCATGCGGGCCCTGGCAGGTTGCAGGTTGTGTTACCATGAGAGGGCGGCTTGTCAGGTGAGGTTAGCGTAGGAACTTAATCGTCAGGTTGTGGTTTTGTGAGGTTAGGCTAGTTTAGGCTAGATTAGGTTAGGTTAGGTTAGGTTAGGCTGAGCTAGGCTAGGCTAGGCAAGTTTGGAGCTTTTCTTAACCGCCTTCAGTACTGGGACGCATTTTTACCTTGAGTTTTGAGTGTGACTAGACCATTATTTACATTAGGAAAGGCCTATGGAAGTCAGAAGATTGATGGTCAGTCTTTACTATTTTAATCCCCACGCAAGTTGCTGAAGCTGTGTAAAGTCACCAAATAGTCACCAGAATAGATATGAAAACGTCCTGGTGCTGAAGGGGTTAATTGTAAAGTTGAGGGTCTTGTTCATGTAATGCGGTTTTGTGAGGTTAGGTTAGGTTAGGCAAGGTTAGGTTTTTTTCTCTTATTTGTTAGGTTAAAGTCTTGTTTGTGGTTGTGGTTTTGTGAGGTTATAGTTAGGTTAGCTTAGATTGGGTTAGGTTAGGTTAGGTTGGGTTAGGTTAGATTAGGTTGGGTTAGGTTAGGTTAGGTTGTGGTCTTGTTTGTGGTTGTGGTTCTGAGGTTATGGTTAGGTTGGGGTTTTACTTAATTGTCTTCTTGTGTTTGGTTGTGGTTTTTGTGAGGTTAGGTTATGTTGGGAGTTTTACTAATTTGTGTGAGGTTTTGGTTCTGTGAAGTTAGGTTAGGTTGGTGTATTATTAATTGACTATAGTGTGGGGTTCTTTGAGTTTGTTATGTTGTTTTTTAATGATTATGTGAGGTTTTCGTTGTGTGAGGTTAGGTTAGGTTGGTTGGTGTCTCATTAATTTTCTATAGGTTATTGAGGTTACGTTAGATTAGGTTGAGGTCTTTCTAACTCACGTGAAGTTAGGTTTTTTAAGGTTGAAGACAGAGCAGGGTAGTGAACATGGTGCATGAAAATATACTTAAAAAATATAGATAACGAAAAATAATGTAATATGGAAAAGAAAATGTCTAAAAATTTTCCTGATAAAGTGCATGAAAATCTATCATTAAGACCTTGAAAATGTCTCAAAGGAAGAGGAAAGTAACGTGAAGAGCGTGTGTTATAGAAGAGACGGACGGCTGACAGGTGGACAGGTGTTACAAACAGGCAGTTAGACAGACGAGTGAATGCGTACTGACATCCAGGGGACGCAGCAGGACAAACAGATAGACAGAAAGGCAGTTGAAGGTAGAAAGAACACACAGAAGTACATAGATACAGAAGAAGAGGAAGAAAAAGAAGAAGGAGAAATAGGGAGAAAGGACGAAGATGGGTCGACAGCAACAGACAGAGCGGCGCCCCAGGAGTGTGTCTGACGGAGGCGAGGGTGGCGGAGGACCTACTTGTGATACTCGCGTTCCCAGGCCTCGCTGGCGGGGGAGTGCGTGGCGGGGCCGTTGGCGAAGGGCCAGCGTTGCGGGGACAGCCGCGCCCCACCCTGGGAGGAGGTGGGGAAGTGAGGGCTCCTCCTCCGCCGCCTCCTCCACCTCTTCCTCTTGCTTGATAAGGGGGGAGTCACTGCTGCAGGACTCCAGCTGCGTCTCCACCGGCAGGGGGCTTGGGGGCCCATCTTCCTCTGGCAGGAAGCAAGGGACACAAGGTCGTATTTTTAAAGGCTCTGCTCTCTCGTCAGGAGTGTTCCCAAAGGCCACTGGGATGTGTCGTGTCCTTAGGGGTGACTTTGCACACAGGTGGTGAGAAGCCTTGTTAAACCATCACCACAATCATGAAAACATCCCGGAACACCCACAATAATTTCCGCTACAGCTGGCTGAGAAGTAAGATGAAATTAAGATACAGAGAATGAAACGTGTCACAGTACAAGCCAACAGGATGACATGCAGACGCTCGGGGAGGGAGGAAGTAGGAGGACATTTACGAAAGAAATCCTGTAGGAAAAAAAATTCTTGAAATCTCACAAAAACTTCCGCCAGCTGAGTACGATTTAGATACGACACCAAGGCAAAAAACCTGAACAAAGCTAATGACAAGAAGCCAGAAGAGCGGAGACACCACAGATGCTAAATAAACCATATAGACAGCTTGATGACAATAACTGTGAGGGACAAGACAATGACATACCCGTGGAGTTTGTGGCGTGTTGAGGCGACGCTGCTGGGAGGAGGTGGAGGGTAGTGGGGGTGGTGGAGGGGTCTTCGGAGGGGCAGGGACGTCTCTGGGCAGCGGCGGCGGTGGTAAAGGCCTCGTGTTCCTGCTTAATGATTGTGAGAAGGGGCGCGAGAAGATTCCCTCCTCCTCTTCCTTCTCCTCTTCCCTGCTCTTCCTCCTCTTCCTCCTCCTTTTCCTCCTCCTCTCCGTTGTCTTGTCTTCCCTTCTTTCCTCTTCTGCTGCTACTTTTTCGCCCTTTGATGTCTGTATGAAGGGTGTTTAAGTAAGGACACACACACACACACACACACACACACACACACACACACACACACACACACACACCACGTAGTGTAGTGGTTAGCACGCTCGACTCACAATCGAGAGGGCCGGGTTAGAGTCCCGGTAAGCGGCGAGGCATATGGGCAAGTCTCTTAATGTGTGGCCCCTGTTCGCTTAGCAGTAAATAGGTACGGAATGTAACTGGAGGGGTTGTGGCCTCGCTTTCCCGGTGTGTGTTGTGTTGATTTGGTCTAAGTCCTACCCGAAGATCGGTCTATGACCTCTGAGCTCCCTCCGTAATGGGGAAGACTGGCTGAGTGACCAGCAGGCGACCGAGGTGAATTACACACACACACACACACACACACACACACACACACACACACACACACACACACGCCAAAAACTTAAGTAAAAAGACAATGAAGTGATATTGATGCAGTAACACACACACACACACACACACACACACACACACACACACACACACACACACACACACACACACACCGCGTAGTGTAGTGGTTAGCACGCTCGACTCACAATCGAGAAGGCCGGGTTCGAGTCCCGGTAAGCGGCGAGGCATATGGGCAAGCCTCTTAATGTTCACCTAGCAGTAAATAGGTACGGGATGTAACTCGAGGGATTGTGGCCTCGCTTTCCTGGAGTGTGTTGTGGTCTCAGTCCTACCTGAAGATCGGTCTATGAGCTCTGAGCTCGCTCCGTAATGGGGAAGACTGGCTGGGTGACCAGTAGGCGACCGAGGTGAATTACACACACACACACACACACACACACACACACACACACACACACACACACACCGCGTAGTGTAGTGGTTAGCACGCTCGACTCACAATCGAGAGGGCCGGGTTTGAGTCCCGAGAAGCGGCAAGGCAAATGGGCAAGCCTCTTAATGTGTGGCCCCTGTTCACCTAGCAGTAAATAGGTACGGGATGTAACTCGAGGGATTGTGGCCTCGCTTTCCCGGTGTGTGGAGTGTGTTGTGGTCTCAGTCCTACCCGAAGATCGGTCTAAGGGCTCTGAGCTCGCTCCGTAATGGGGAAGACTGGCTGGGTGACCACCAGACGACCGAGGTGAATTACACACACACACACACACACACACACACACACACACACACACACACACACACACACCCGGTAGCTCAGTGGTTAGAGCATTGGCTTCACAAGCCAGAGGACCGGGGTTCGATTCCCCGGCCGGGTGGAGATATTTGGGTGTGTCTCCTTTCACGTGTAGCCCTTGTTCACCTAGCAGTGAGTAGGTACGGGATGTAAATCGAGGAGTTGTGACCTTGTTGTCCCGGTGTGTGTTGTGTGCCTGGTTTCAGGCCTATCCGAAGATCGGAAATAATGAGCTCTGAGCTCGTTCCGTAGGGTAACGTCTGGCTGTCTCGTCAGAGACTGCAGTAGATCAAACAGTGAAACACACACACACACACACACACACACACACACACACACACACACACACACACACACACACACACACACACACACACACACACACACACACCTACCTGCTGTTTCCGGCGCTTCTTCTTGGCTCTGAACTTCTCGTCTCGCCACAACACCTGAGGAAAGACAACACCATTACCTTCCCCTCATCTCACCTGGCCTCACCTTGTCTTACCTGGCCCACTCTACTTCACCTTCCCCTCATCTCACCTGGCTCTCTCTACCTCACCTTCCCCTCATCTCACCAGGCTTCACCTTATCTTACCTGGCCCTCTCTACCTCACCTTCCCCTCATCTCACCTGGCCTCTTACTTCACCTGGTCTACTGTCTAGCTTTACCTGCCCCTCTCGCTTTACTTGCCCTCTCACCTTAACTGGCTCTATTTACCTTATCTTGTCCTTTCTCTACCTCACCTAATCTTACCTTACCTCACTTCACCGTGTCTTATCTACCTCACTTCGCGTCACCTCATACTCTTAACCTCCTTCAGTACTGGGACGCGTTTCCATATTCATTCTGGTGACTATTTGGTGGCTATACAGCTTCAGAAACTCGTGTGGTTATTAGAATAGTAAAGACTGTGGCCACTAATCTTCTGACCTCCATAGACCCTTCCTAATGTCAATAAAATGGTCGAATCGTACACAAATCTCAAGGTAAAAATGTGTCCCAGCACTGGAAGGGTTAAACGCTGTGCTTCCTCGTCAGAACTCTTCTCAAAGGCCATGAAAATGTTAAGTCGTGTTTCCAGTGATGAGTTTCTATCTAAATGATGTAAAATTCTTGTTAGTGTCATTGGAATTATGGAAACTCGTCCATCTCACCTCTCCCGGCCCACCTCACCCCGCCATTTGCCTGCCTTACCTCCCCTGTGTGTCACTCATGAGGGGTGCAATTGGTTCATTCACTGGTTTACTCATGAGTGTTCTTGTTTGGGAAGGGAAGGTTGTTTTAGATGATGTGTACATGTTTTAACTTAATCTAACCTAACCTCACGTAACCTAAACTAACTTACCTAATGTTATCCAGTATGACTTAAGTATATTCTAACCTGATTTAATTTTACCCAACTTTAATATATTCTAACCTAACTTAACCTAACTCAACCTAACATAACCTCATTTTTTGCACCTTAATCCTACCGAACCGAACCGAACCTAACCTAACCTAGACATGAGTGGGCAGGTATATGGGCGGGCATGGGCGTGGATTGTGGGTGTGGGCGCCTTACCTGCAGCTGTCGTCGAGTGCGCGGGTACACATTGTGCTGTTTATTGTAATCTTGTAACAGCTGATCCCACGCTTGTCTGCAATTATTATTATTATTATTATTATTATTATTGTTGTTGTTGTTGTTGTTATTGTTATTGTTGTTGTTGTTGTTGTTTATTATGTACTGCTACTCTATTACTTCTGCTGTTACGAGTGTACTGTACAAGGAAAGGAAAGAAAGAAGAAAGAAAGAAAGGAAGATGAAGGATGATAGGAAGAAAATTAATAGAAATAGGAATGCGAAGGAAGAGAAAATGATAGGAAAAAAAAGAAGAATAACTGAAGAAAAGCAGGAGGAAAGAAAGAAAATGGAGGAATATGAGGGAATAATGGATAGGAGAGGAAAAGAAGAATAGAAAGAGGAAAATGACATGGAGATGAGGGAAAATAATAAAAGAAAAGAACGTGCATTTCTAGAACAAGAGGAAAAGAAAGGAATAGCACAGAGGTTGGAAAAAAAAAGGAGAGGAAGGAACATGTATGGAGGAAAGGGAGGAGAAAAAAACAGATAAGGAGAAAGAAAAGAGAGAAAAATAAGGAAATGATAAACAGATTGAGAGAAAAGAGGAAAAAAAGAGAAAGATGAGGACAAGTGTATAGGAAAGAGGAGAAAAGGAGAAAGGAAAAGAGAGAGAGAGAGAGAGAGAGAGAGAGAGAGAGAGAGAGAGAGAGAGAGAGAGAGAGAGAAAGGGGGGCGGGGGGGAGAAGGTAAGATGGACAGGTAAGGGAACAGGAGGGGGTGGGGTGGAGTGATGCAGGTGGAACAGGTAAGGGGGGGAAGGGAGAGGGGGTAACACAGCAGGTAACCACAGGGAGTCTGGACCACCTGGGGGGAAGGGCGACGCTGCTCCACCACCTTACAACCTCCCCCTCCACCATTCTCCTTACCCTCCCCCTCCCCCTCTCCTCTCCCGCTTTCCCCTTACTCCCCCTCCCTGTCTGTGAGTGATGGCGAGGCAGTTTCTCTCTCTCTCTCTCTCTCTCTCTCTCTCTCTCTCTCTCTCTCTCTCTCTCTCATCTGATTTATTTATTATTTCTTACCTACCCACCTACACACACACACACACACACACACACACACACACACACACACCACACACATCCTTACTCGTATTTTTCCTCCTCTTCCTCCTATTTGTCTATCACATTCTATTTTTCTCACTATATTCCCACAAACAGCCTCGTAAGGACCAACAAGTCTGCTACTGTTTGTTTCTCCTTTGTGTTCCTCCTCCTCCTCCTGCTAGATCACGTCCTCTGTTCACTAATTAGTCGTTATTATTAATTTCCATCGTATATATAAATTAAATCAAGCATATTATTTACATTTATCTTTTTTTTTTTCTTTTCAATTTCTCGTATCACAAATATAATAGAGAAGAAATGATCATGAAGAACTCAATTCAGTTGCTTCCCCTCAATATTTCTTTTTAATTTCTTGATTTTCACTGGATACATACACGCAAAGAAAAAAGATCAAATTAGATTAAAAACACACTGAGTATCACACACACACACACACACACACACACACACACACACACACACACACACACACACACACACACACACACACTAATACACTAATACACTAAAAAAGTAAAAAAAAGCAAGTTTCCATTGATATAACCATTAATTTCCCACGATTTGCAATGGTGATCGCTTTCCCCATGGCAGGATTGTTCTTTTAATGCCCGCCCGTAATAGCATCACTTCCATTTTTACCTCAGAAGTTGATTAGAAGCTTGACAATGTGATGTTTATGGCCCCGTGTGTGTGTGTGTGTGTGTGTGTGTGTGTGTGTGTGTGTGTGTGTGTGTGTGTGTGTGTTGTGTTGTGTTTTCGTTACATATAAATGACCTCTCTCTCTCTCTCTCTCTCTCTCTCTCTCTCTCTCTCTCTCTCTCTCTCTCTCTCTCTCTCTCTCTCTCTTCCGTATTCGGTCATTCTCATTCCTGCCTCTTCATGGCATCTTTTGTGTGTGTGTGTGTGTGTGTGTGTGTGTGTGTGTGTGTGTGTGTGTGTGTGATTCGCCTCGGTCGTCTGCTGGTCACCCAGCCAGTCTTCTCCATTACGGAGCGAGCTCAGAGCTCATAGACCGATCTTCGGGTAAGACTGAGACCACATAACACACTCCACACACCGGGAAAGCGAGGCCACAACCCCTCCAGTTACATTCCGTACCTATTTACTGCTAGGTGAACAGGGGCTACACATTAAGAGACTTGCCCATTTGCCTCCTCGCTTACCGGGATTCGAACCCGGCCCTCTCGATTGTGAGTCGAGCGTGCTAACCACTACATTACGCGGTGTGTGTGTGTGTGTGTGTGTGTGTGTGTGTGTGTGTGTTGGGATTTACGAGTATAGTGGTTGGGGGGGTAGAGAGTGAGGGATGGATGGAAGGATGGGTGGAAGGATGGGTGAGGGAGGGGTGGATGGGTGGAAGGATGGGTGAGGGAGGGGTGGATGGGTAGAAGGATAGGTGAGGGAGGGAGGGATAGGTGGAAGTATGGGTGGAAGGATAGGTGAGGGAGGGGTGGATGGGTGGAAGGATGGGTGAGGGAGGGATGGATAGGTGGAAGGATGGGTGAGGGGATAGGATGGAGAATGGGTGGATGGATGAGAGAGAAACTGGTAGCAAAGGATAGGATAGGATATGATAGAATAGGATAGAAATAGAATAGGCTAAGGATACGATAGGATAGGTGTGAACGGATGGTGGCGATAAGGACAGTTGAGGGAAGGATAAAATAGGATAGAATAGGATAGGGATAAAATGGAATAGGACAGGACAGGAGTGAATGGATGGTTGTATGATTTATAAGATTATTAATTAATTTCATCATCTTTTCCTGATTTAAAATACATAATTAATCTTATTTGCTTATCTTATTTATGTTTGTATTATTCATTTTTGCTGTGCGTATTTCTCTCCTTTTTTTTCTATATTTCTCTTTCATTATCTTCTCTTTTTTCTCTTCTTCCTCTTCACCAGGATCTAAATTGTTCATCGTATACATCCTACCTAGTTCCTTTACCTCTTTCTTTTATCCTCCTCCTCCTCCTCCTCCTCCTCCTCCTCCTCCTCTAGCGTCATCACATAATTTTATCCTAACAAGCTCTTCTTTCCCTTTCTCTTATCCTTCCTCCTCCTCCTTTAATTTTATTTTTCTCGTCCTCTTTACCTATCCTGCCTCTTTTCTCTCCTCTTATTCTCTCCTCCTACTCTTCTGCCACTTCCTTTTCTATCTGTCTTCTCTTATTTCATCGCCTCCTCCTCCTCCTCCTCCTCCTCCTCCTCCTCCTCCTCCTCTAATTATATCTCTTTTACTCTTTTTCCCATTTTCCTATCGTACCTCTGTTCTCTCCTCTTACTTCTCTTCTCTTCCTCTTCTTTCCTCCTCCAATTATCCCAGACATATTTTTCTATCCTGATTTTCTTTCTTATCCTCTCCGCACATTTTCTTCTTTTCCTGCCCTTCCCCCCCTCCCTGCTTCCCTCTTCCTCCCCTCCCCCCGCCCCGTTACCTGATACTGTCGACGGTGGAGCGCTTGTCGTTGATGGTGGTGGCGTAGCGGGAGAACACCGAGTAGAACACCTCCTTCTCTTGCTTGGTGAAGTTACGTGAGCGGTGCCTTTTCTGCCGTTCCACGCCCTCGCTCTCATCCCTGGCACCCCTGTCACCCCTGTCACCCCTCAGACCAGTACGCTCCATCACTCCTACACCCCTTGCAGCAGCAGTGGGACGAGGGAAGGGGGAAAAGGGTCAGGTTTTTTAAATACTGGTGAAAACACTACCTCAAGGCGAGAATCTGAAATGCGACTGGTTTATGTGACGAGGCCGCGTCGCAACTCGCCTTCGTCAATACGCCTTTCCCGACCATAATGTTTAGCGACGCCACGCCACTCAAATCGATACATCTAGGAATTAAGTGCGTGTGTTGGTGTCCTCCCCGCTGCAGGAGTCCCCATGATGCGTCCTACCCGCCCCGCACTCCTTGGCCGGGGCTGCGAGGGTGTGTCCTGCCGCATTTTGAAGCGAGGTGGATTTAGCAACGTGAATTCAATACCTCGTTAAGCTCCCGGCCGCTCGTAAAGGTGACGTAAGCAGCGGCGGCGTCGGGGGTGCTGCCGCGGTGATCGTACCTACCTCCAGTCGTAACTTACTGCCACCTGTCCAGACGTATAATGTGCGGCCGCCCTCACTCGACAACCTCGTTTACTTCCACGGCCTCCTCCTTCTCCTCCTCCTCCTCCTCCTCCTGCTTCTTATCCTTCTCCTCCTCCTCTTTCTTTTTCCTCTTGTTTTCAGTGTCTTCTGTGTCCTTTGCTTAGTTATCACTCCTCTTTGTGTGTGTGTGTGTGTGTGTTGTCTTATCTAATTTTGTTCATGTCTTCTTCTTCTTCTTCTTCTTCTTGTGTGTCATCCGGTCTTCAGTTCAGTGTAAAGTCTCATCATGACTCGCAGAGAGAGAGAGAGAGAGAGAGAGAGAGAGAGAGAGAGAGAGAGAGAGACATCTACCCATAGAAGACTGGTATCAACGTCATTACAACATTTTCCTCTCTCTCTCTCTCTCTCTCTCTCTCTCTCTCTCTCTCTCTCTCTCTCATCTGTCATCCACTCCCTTCCTACCACACTTCATCCACTTTCTCATGCACCTCCTCCACATCTCCATTCCACGCATCTCCATCCACCACAATCACCTCCTTACATATCCACTCACCTCCACTTACCTCCACCAGCTAATTCTTCTTGTTTCCCTATCACCACCACCACCACCACCACCACCACCACCACCACCACCACCACCATTTACCACACCAGAAGAAGCTGTGGTAGGAGAGAGAGAGCCCTCCTTTCCCCCTCCTCCCCTGCAAGACTTGACTGGGGGCCTGACCTTCACTCCTCCTCCTCCTCCTCCTCCTCCTCCTCCTCCTCCTCCTTGTACCTTAAACATCCTTCTTGCAACTTAACATTTTAAGTTTGCCAGATCAAAGTTTTCGTTACATATAAAGGGTCTCTCTCTCTCTCTCTCTCTCTCTCTCTCTCTCTCTCTCTCTCTCTCTCTCTCTCTCTCTCTCTCTCTCTTCGTATTCGTTCATTCGCACTCCTGCCTCTTCATCGCATCTTGTGTGTGTGTGTGTGTGTGTGTGTGTGTGTGTGTGTGTGTGTGTGTGTGTGTGTGTGTGTGTGTGTGTGTGTGTGTGTGTGTGTGTGTGTGTGTGTGTCAGCGACGGTGGTATTTTATCTACACGGACGAACACGCACACGCCATCTGATACGTACATACCAAGACCCTCTGTGTGTGTGTGTGTGTGTGTGTGTGTGTGTGTGTGTGTGTGTGTGTGTGTGTGTGTGTGTGTGTGTGAGGGAGCACCTGCGTCAAGTTTATGTGTTCCTGCAGGGAGGTGGCATGGGGCGAGGAGGAGGAGGAGAGGATGGGGTGGGGTGGAGTGGGCTGGTGTGGGAGGGTAGTCTGGCCCCTGCGTGCTGTGCCTGCGTCTTAAATCACTCTAGGTAATTAGCTGAAGCCCCTGGGTGGGTGGGAGGGTGGGCAGGTGGGCGGGATGGTGGGCGGCTGGGTGGAGTGGTGGGGGATGAGGGGAGTGGGCGGGTATTTGCACGCTGCTTGGAGGGGAGGTGGGTATGTGGACTGGTGGATGAGTGTGGAGGTGGATGGGTGGAAGAGTGAGTGGGTGAGGTGGGTGGATTAGTAAGTGGATATTTTGGTTAGTGGATGGATATGTGGATTGGTGGATTGGTGGGTGGGTTAGTGAGTGGGGCAGTGGAGAGAGAGAGAGAGAGAGAGAGAGAGAGAGAGAGAGAGAGAGAGAGAGAGAGAGAGAGAGACAAACAAGTGAAATCATATGGTTATTATTATTATTATTATTTTTATTATTATTATTATTATTATTATTATTATTATTATTATTATTATCATTATTATTATTATTATTATTATTATTATTATTATTATTATTATTATTATTACTACTACTACTACTACTACTACTACTACTACTATTATTATTATTATTATTATTATTATTATTATTATTATTATTATTATTATTATTATTATTATTATTATTGTTATTTTTATAGCTAGATCAGTAGGAACAACAACAACAACGACAACAACAACAACAACAACAACAACAACTACAACTACTACTACTACTACTACTACTACTACTACTACAC
>NC_059290.1:6079093-6081593 GCF_017591435.1 Portunus trituberculatus
GAGCAAGATGGGAAGGTACAGAATAGAACCCAACTTAGAACGAAAATATTGGAAGGTTGGAGCGAGAACACGAGCGAGGAAGGACGGTCCGTAGGGTTAGGATGGTTGGTCGGTGGGTCGAAGGGTGAGAGGGACGGAACAACAGCAGCAGGAGTAGGAGTAAAGGGGAGGAGTAGCGGTAGAGAGAGATGGGGAGAGAGAGAGAGAGAGAGAGAGAGGGCGGAGTAGTGGTGGTAAAAGAAAAAAAAAGTAATTTGTGGGGCCCATACTAGTGCTGGGACAAATTATCGAGCTTGGCCTAACTTTATACGGTCGTTTATCTGACGCCCACCGACCAAATTGCAGAAAAGGGATTTAGGATACTAAAAATTACTAGGACTATTCATTTCAAGGCTCACTTTTTCACTTTGTGTCCCTTTGTCTCCTCGGCTTCCGTGAGGGCGGGCGTGGGAGGGTCCTGGGTTAGGGGTGGATAGGGAAGGTTAGTAGGCGTGTGGGTGTGGGCGTGAGGGTGTGGGGGGAGGCCGTGGTAATGAAGTACTTTGCCTGTCACCACATTATTACTTAGGCGGCACAGATAAACAGGTATTCACAGCCACGTGGGGTCAGGCAGGGATGGATTGATGGCAGGATTCAGTAATAGGATGCGTGTAGGGTGTTTTGATGGTGATGCGACATAAATAGGATGCTTTTAATGGTGACAGGATGTATAAAGTATGCTGGAATGGTTCGAGAAGTGATGAACTGATGATAGAACTAAGGGATAGGATACGAGAAGGATGTTTTGGTGGTGATAGGACATAAGTAGGATACTTTTAGTGCTGATAGGATATGAGTAGGATGCTGCAATGATTACATGATCAAGAAGTGATGAAATAATGATAGAGCAAAGTGATAGGATGGGAGTAGGATATTTTGGTGGTGATAGGACATAAGTAGGATGCTTTTAGTGGTAATAGGATATGAGTAGGATGCTCTGATGGTTATATGATCGAGTAGGGATGAACTAACGACAGGAACTGTAGAACTCAGTGATAGGATGGAAATAGGATGTTTTGGCGGAAATAGGATATAAATAGAATGCTTTTAGGTGATAGGATATAAGTAGGATGCTGCAATGATTATATGATCAGGAAGGGATGAAATAATGATAGAATAAAGGGGTAGGATGGAAGTAGGATATTTTGATGATAAGACATTAGTAGGATGCTTTTAATGGTAATAGGATATGATTAGGATGCTGTGATGGTTATATGATCGAGTAGGGATGAACTAACGATAGGAACGTCAGGACTCAGTGATAGGATGGGAGTAGGATATTTTGGTGGTGATGGAGGATAAATAGGATGCTTTTAGTGGTGATAGGATACGAGTAGGATGCTGTGACGGTTATATGATCGAGTAGGGATGAACTGATGGCAGGACTTGGTGAAATGATAGGCGTAGTGATGATAGGATATTATTAGGATGTTTATTATGGTTATAGGATGGGAGTAGGATGTTGTAGTGGTTATAGGATTAGAATAAGACACCACATACACCACTGTAGGATTGAGTAAGGATGGACTGATGATAGGACTCTCATAGTATACGGGTTAGGATATTTCAAGTGTTGACAGAATTAAAATACTTTAGTGGTGATAGGATTAACCCCTTTAGTGCCATGACGCATTTTCATATTCATTCTGCTTACTATTTGGTGATTTTATACAGCTTCAGAAACTTGTGTGTAGGATTTAAATGGTGAAGACTGTGGCCATTAATCTTCTGACCTCCATAGACCCTTCCTAATGTCAATAAAAATGTCTAATCGTACATAAATCCCAAGGTAAAAATGTGTCCCAGTATTGATAGGATTAAAATAGTGAAGACTGTGGCCATTAATCTTCTGACCTCCATAGACCCTTCCTAATGTCAATAAAAATTTAATCGTCTAATCACACCCAAAAATGAAGTTATGAAACCGTCCCAGTACTGAAGGAGTTAAGACAGGCCACTAGATGCTACAGTTATGGTGATAGTAAGATGATAGGACACTGAGGGATGATAGGATGGTGAAGGATGGCATGCTTGAATATTATAGGAAGCTGATAGGAAACCATAGAAAAATAGTGTGTTAAAAATAAGGAAAAAATAAGCTTCCTTCAAGATACAATGATGGCAGGAAGGAAAGAAGGAAGGGAGGAAAGAGGCAAGGAAAGAAAGAAGAAGCAAGGAAAGAAGGAATAAAGTAAGAAAGAAAAGAAGGAAGGGAGGAAGGAGACAAGGGAAGAAATAAAGAAAGAAGGGAAAAATAGGAAATGAAGGAATAAATGAAGGAAGCAAGAAAAGAAATAAGGAAAAAGGAAGGAAGGTAGAAACACGCTGATGATAATCTTATTTGTATATTTCCTTTGTGTTGCAGTGTGTTCCTTGCCGATATATATATACCGTGGGGGGGAGGATGTGGAAGGGGGAGCGTGGCGTGACTCCCGACGTTAGGTGAAGGACGAGGCGAAGG
>NC_059290.1:6096593-6099093 GCF_017591435.1 Portunus trituberculatus
TAACTTGAATTATTCACTAAAAAAGAAAAGAAAAAAAAGAAGAGTTGGCGAACTTTTAAATTTAACACACTGGAGGAGGAGGAGGAGGAAGAAGAAGAAGAAGAAGAAGAAGAAGAGGAAGAGGAAGAGGAGAAAAAAATCCATACCCTTCTTCTAAAACCAGGTCGTCTTTGGAAGAAGTGAAGCGTACGAGGGAGAGAGAAAAAAATAATAAAGAAGAGAAAGAGGAAGAGGAGGAAGAGGTGGAGGAGGAGGAGGGGGAAAAAGAAGAGAGGAGGGGAAAAGAAAGGAGAAGGAGGAAAAAGGCAAAAGATTCATCCATAATATATCCATAATAGTTTTTGTCTTCGCCTTCCGTTCTTTTTTGGGTTCTATATAACTTTAAAGAAAGGAGTGACTACTTGAATATGTATTAAGAGAGAGAGAGAGAGAGAGAGAGAGAGAGAGAGAGAGAGAGAGAGAGGAGAGGAGAATGGCCACTGTCTTCCTTCTTCCCTTCCTTTGCTCAGTCTTTCTCTCCTTCCTTCCTTCTCTTCTTCCACCTTTCTTCTTTCATTCTTCCTTTCTTCTATCTTTCCTTCTTCCCTTCATTCACTGTCTCCCTTGCCTCCTTGTCTCCTTTCCTTCCTTCCTTCCTTCCTTCTCTCCTTCGCGTCCTTCTCGTCATCATTACCATTCTCTCTCTCTCTCCTTTAATCCTTTCCCACCAACATCCCGGATTCCTGCAGGATATTAGATTAGGAATGGCGCTACTTATTCCTACACTCCTTCACTCCTTCCCTCAACACCCAACAACTGAGACATTTCTTCCTTGCCTCTTTACACTAACCTAACCTAACCTAATTTAACCCTATTCTAACCTAACCTAATCAAACCCAACCCAACTTAACCTAACCCAACCCAAACCTAACTTAATTTAACTAAATCCAACCCAAACCTAACCTAACTGAACGTAACCTAACCTAACCTAACCTAACCTAACCTAACCTAACCTAACCTAACCTAACTTAACCTAACCTAACCTAACCTAACCTAACCTAACCTAACTTCACCTGAGCTCACTTTCCCACACTGATGAGTCCAAGATGTGATGAGGCATTGAGAGTAAGGTCAGTATGAGGTTCGTAAGGAGGTGATAAGGGCCGGGAAGGGGTGATGAAGGGGTGAAGAAGGGGTGGTGAAGGAGTGAAGAAAGGATGATGCAGGGGTGATGAAGGAGTGAAGGGGTGATGAAGGGATGATGAAGGGGTGATGAGGAGGTGATGAAGGGGTGATGAGGAGGTGATGAAGGAATGATGAAGGGGTGATGAGGAGGTGATGAAGGGGATGAAGGGGTGATGAGGAGGTGATGAAGGGGTGATGAAGGGGTGACGAAGGATAGAGTGAGATTGCAAGACAGTATGAAGTGATTGAGTTTTGTTTCTCGGGTTTCTTGTTTGGGTGAGTGAAGAGTACTAGAGAGAGAGAGAGAGAGAGAGAGAGAGAGAGAGAGAGAGAGAGAGAGAGAGAGAGGTTTCTTTTTCTACATCCATTCCTTTCACTATCCTCTAGTAAGCTTATCATTCCACCATTAATAATATGCTTGACTTATCTTGAGATGTACAGGTGTGTCCCTCTCCCTCCCACTCCCTCTCCCTCTCCCTCTCCCTCTCCCTCTCCCTCTCCCTCTCTCTTACCTGGCCTTGCAGCCTCTCCAGGTGTAATTACCGAATGTGGAGTTAATTAGGAGGGGAAAAAGATCGCAGGTAGGAGTAGGAGGAGGAGGAGGAGGAGGAGTAGAAAGAGGAGGAAGAGAAGGATAAAGAGGAAAAACAGGAGTAAGAGTAGTATGAGGAGGAGGAGAAAGAGGAGGAGGAGCGGAAGAAAGAAGAGGAAGATTAGGAGGACAAATAAGAAGATTAGGAGGAGAAAGAGGAACGTTAAGAGAAGAATAGAAGTAGGAGAAAAAGAAGGAGGAGAAGGAGAAAGAAGATGAGGAAAAGGAGGACAAATAGGAAGATTAGGAGGAGGAGGAGA
This sequence comes from Portunus trituberculatus, assembly GCF_017591435.1. Lineage (NCBI taxonomy): Eukaryota > Metazoa > Arthropoda > Malacostraca > Decapoda > Portunidae > Portunus > Portunus trituberculatus. The sequence goes on from NC_059290.1 coordinate 6,098,610, forward strand.
AAGAGGAAAATTAGGAGGAGAAAAAGGAGGAAGAAAAGTAGAAGAAAAAGGCGGAGGAGAAGAAAAAAATAGAGGAAACAGAGGAAAAATAGAAAGATTAGTAGGAGAAAAAGGAAAATCAGGAGGAGAAGGAGGAAAATCAGGAGAAGGAGGAGAAATACAAAGTAAAAACAAATGAAGTCCAAACAACAAAACACTATGATGGGAGAGTAGGAGACAGGATAGTACAAAGGAGGAGGAGGAGGAGGAGGAGGAGGAGGAGGAGATATACTAACAAGGTCAAAACTTATAGACTCCATAATGCCTTAGGATAGAAGAACCAGTTTATGTTATTTATCGTATTTATATTTTTTTTTTTTCACTCTTCTATATATTGGTAGGGAGAGATTCTTTGTATCTATCAGTAGTATTAGCATTGGGTGTTCATTATTGGTGCTCTTTTTTTTTCTATTCTATTTTGTATCGTAGTGCAAAACGTAAAGGA
>NC_059290.1:6116593-6124093 GCF_017591435.1 Portunus trituberculatus
TAGACTAACTTAATCCAGCTACGTATTTACATACTTACCAAACATTACATATCTATCCATTAACATAAACTAACTCAACTCAATGTAGATAGCGTCACTTAATCTACCGTATAAAATCGAACTCTATCTACTTACCCATCTACTTGTATACTTGAATACTGATCAAGCTTAACACATCAATCCATTAACCTAACTTAACCCAACCTATCTGAAATAATGATAACATAACTTAGTCTACCGTACCCAAGTCTATCTATCTACTCAACTATCTATCTGTACACATAAATATTGACCAAGTTTAACACATCAACCCTTTAACCTAAACTATATACTTAACCTCTGCAGAACCATGACACGTTGAAATATTCGTATTGTTAGTATTCGGAGATTTCATACAGCTTCAGAAACTTATGTGGGGATTGACATAGTGAAAGCTCTGGTCATTAATCTTCTGACCTCCATAGATCCTTCCTAATGCAAATAAATTCGTCTAATCATACAAAAACTTAATATAAAAATGCGCCACAGTACTGAAGGGGTCAAGATAGAGAACACAAATCTTTCGTAAACTAACTTTATAATAGACTTTCCATTAACCTAACCGAACTTAAATTAAACTAACCATCAATAAGTGAGACAGAGTAAGAAATAAAAATATCTCTAACTTTATTGTCGTGAGCCTTACAACACCTCCTCCGCCACTCACTCACTCCTCTCTCTATCTCTCTTTATATCTCTCCCTCTCCTTCTCCCTCTCTCTCTTTCTCTCCCTGTCTTTGTTATTACGAGCCAAAAAAAAAAAAATTTGAGAAATTTCAACACAGTATTTCGTCATATAATTGTCGAAAATCTTATCTGGATGTGATTTTTCCTCGTCCTTCCCCTCCTCCTCTTCCTCCTCCTCCTCCTCCTCCTCCTCCTCCTCCTCCTCCTCCTCCTCCTTATCTTCTCGTGGAGTGAGAAAGATTTATGTTCAGGATACAAGAAAGCAACTCTTATGCTATTTTAATTCTGACGCGTTTATGTTGAAAAAAAACATGAAGCGTGACCTTGGCAGAGAGAGAGAGAGAGAGAGAGAGAGAGAGAGAGAGAGAGAGAGAGAGAGAGAGAGAGAGGGAATCTATTGTTTGCGTTGTGAGAAGTTATAGTGAGGTTGTGAATAAAAAGAGAGTATGGAAAGTGATATGTAAAGAGATGAAGTTAGAGGAAAGAGAAAAATAGAAGAAATGATAGGTAATAATTTGATGAAAGTAGAGGTAAAGATTGAATTATGTTATATTAAAGAACGTGTGAGGTGAAAATTAGTGGAGAGAGAGAGAGAGAGAGAGAGAGAGAGAGAGAGAGAGAGAGAGAGAGAGAGAGAGAGAGAGAGAGAGAGTTTGTTGCGTAGTGAAGAGGAAGCGCTCACACACACACACACACACACACACACACACACACACACACACACACACACACACACACAGAATAAAAGGAAGAAAAAATATAATATCGTGTGTGTGTGTGTGTGTGTGTGTGTGTGTGTAAGACGTGTGTGTTTTTCTTCTATGTGCACACAAGGCTGGTCAGAGTTCAATGGTGGAAAAAAAGGAAAGAAAAGAAATAAAAGGTTAAGGTGTTTCCAAATTTGTCAAACACACACACACACACACACACACACACACACACACACACACACACACACACACACACACACACACACACACACACACACACACACACACAGAGAGAGAGAGAGAGAGAGAGAGAGAGAGAGAGAGAGAGAGAGAGAGAGAATTACATTATCACAGCGATTGAAAAATAAAATGCTGAGAGAGAGAGAGAGAGAGAGAGAGAGAGAGAGAGAGAGAGAGAGAGAGAGAGAGAGAGAGAGAGAGAGAGAGAGAGAGAGAGAGAGAGAGAGAGAGAGAGAGAGAGAGAGAGAGAGAGAGAGCACACCATCATGCCTGGAAGCACAATAAAAACCGGATTTATAGTTTTGTAAAATTTCTTGTGCTAAATCACACGAGGCTAGTATTGATAGAAACAAAAGTACAAGTCTCAAGTATTTATTATCTCTCAGTCCGGGATAGCCGCGCCATCTGTCAGCCACGAACGGAGGTATTACTGCGCTGCGCCGCGGGATCAGGTCGCCGGGGACTGGCTTGAGACAATTACCCAATCATAGATGATACTCACTTAGGCTAACTCCAATCACAAGAGGGAATCGCACCGCATCCCTTCCCTGCGCGCCGCCCGTCCATCGTCCAAGAATGATTCCCGCACCAGACAAACCCCGGCATTGTCTGCGCCTCGATTATGCACATTGTCTTGAGAAACGCGGCCTTCCTTAGTCATTTGTCCGTCCTGCCACTCGTAATTTTGCGCTCACAACACAAACTTCTACTTAAGGTCCGGGAGGGGGCGCGTCCTGCCGCCCGAAACGCCGCACCAAATGACGCCTCTTACCATTAAGTGCCGCGTACTCCTGCTATCTTATAATCATAATAAGTCCACCATTATCGCAGGGCTAGACGCCAGCTTGATTTACCGTTTTGTTTTCCAATGGTTGTGATAATGTGCCTTCTCTCTCTCTCTCTCTCTCTCTCTCTCTCTCTCTCTCTCTCTCTCTCTCTCTCTCTCTCTCTGTCAAAGACCCCGCTAGCTTGCCCGTCCCTCCGTCCAGAGAGAGAGAGAGAGAGAGAGCAAGGATAATCTCACTCCTCAAACTCAATTTTCAGACACGCAAAAATGGCTTCGAAGAGATTCAAGACCCTTGTTGACCCGCGCCGAGGAGGAGGAGGAGGAGGAAGAGGAGAAGGAGGAGGAGGAGGAGGAGGAGGAGGAGGAGGGGGTGGTGGTGGAGGAGGAGGAGGAGGAGGAGGAGGAGGAGCATACAGGGTGTACTACCAACCATGTGACCTGGGGCGAGCTAGGGAGACGGTCTGGGAGGGGGTGAGAGGGGGGGTGAGGGGAGGATAAGGGCACGACAACTGGTGAAGAGGAGGAGGAGTGGGGGAAGAAGAAGGGGTATGTCTGGGGAGGGTGGAGTAACAGGGAAGGGAAGATGAGGAGGAAGAGAAGGGAAAGGGAGGTAAAGAGTGGAGGAAAGTAAGGGACGAGAAGAGAAGAGGAAGGAGGAAAGGAGAGGAAGGAAGAGAAGATTAGGAAGGAAGGGATATGAAAGGAAATAAAAGTCAAACGAATTAAAACAAAACAAACTTAAAATCATTTATCGTAAAATCTTTAATCTCTTCTGTATTTAATTTCTTTTATTGTTTCTTTATTCTTCCTTTTCCTATTTATCTCATTCTTTTCGTCTTCGTATTTCTCATCTCTTTACACTTTTATTTTATTTATGATTTCTTCCTTATCCTTCTTTCGCCATTTCCTCTCATTCTGTTATTTCTTCCTCTCATTTTCTTACTTTTCCTTATTCGCTCTTATAATTCTTCCCTTCCTCTTCCTCCTCCTTCTTCTCTTTCATCCTTCTTCCCTCATTCCTTCCTCATTCACCTCTCCTGCATCACCATCTCCTTCATCTTCCTCTCCCATCCTTCTTCCTTCATTTATTCCTCCATCACTCTTTATTCCTCTCCTCTTGCATCCTCAGTTCATCCATTCCTTCCTCACCCTTCCTTCGTGGTGGTGTGACCGTCCTCAACCCTTTCCTCTCCCTCTCTCCCTCCCTCCTGGACCTGTCTGCCGAAAGAACCGTCACCTCCTGCTGTGAGAGGGAGAAGGGGAGAGGGGGAGAGGGAGGGAGAGAGGGAGTGTATTACCTGAGGCTAAGACGTACAGTATATGTAAGAAGGATAAGTGAATTTCTATTGCTGGTACTCACTGACTGACTGACTGGTGGCTTGACTTACGGCCCGGATGAGTGACTGGCGAGGCGGCTGATTGGCAATGCTGCGTGGAGAGGAGGGAGTGAGGAGTGAGGAGTGTGTGTTGGAAGGAGTTGTGGGAAGAGAGATCGAGAGGGAGGTGTGGAGTAGGGAGAGGAAGAGAAAGATTGCGAGGGAAGTGTGGAGTGGGAGGAAGAGAAAGATTGAAAGGGAAATATGGAGTAGGAGTGAGAGGAAGAGAGACTAAGAGGTGTGGAGTAGGAGGGAGAGGAAGAGATATTGAGAGGGAAGTGTGGAGTAGGAGTTGTGGGAAGAGAGACTGAGAGGGAGGCGTAGAGTGGGAGTGAGACGAAGATAGATTGAGAAGCAGGTGTGGAGTAGGGAGAGGAAGAGAGATTGAGAGGAAAGTGTGGAATATAACTGAGAGAAAGCGGTGATTGAGAGGTGGGGAGTAGGAAGAAGAACAGAGGAAGTGAAATGAAAGGAGAGATGAAGGAAGGAACACGTGGGAGCAATGGAGTGGAAGAGTGGAAGAGTGGAAGAAAGGAAGTAAGAGGAAGGAAGAGAGGATATGTTGTGTACAAGGTAATAAGTAACAATAATTAGTGGATAGACCAGGTAAACTAATGAATAGGTACATTATCCACTCTGAGAAAAGTGTTACCCAAATTGCCTTCACCTTATAACTAATTAGAAGTGATGTTTACCTGGTGATGAATAAGAGAAGGTTGTTTGAGAGGGCAGACCAGGTAAGCTGATTAACAAGAACATTATCCACCCTGCAAAATACATAAAGTTGCCTCCACTTGATAACTAATTAAGTGGGATTATGTTAAAAGCTTACCTGGTGATGGATAAGAAGTAAATTAGTGCAGAAAGACTAGGTAAACTAATTAACAGGTAAACTATCCACTGTTAGAAAGGTGTTATCCAAATGGCTTTCACCTGATCACTAATTAGAGTGGGTGATGTTTCGTTTACCTGGTGATGGATTGAGAGTAGTTAGTTTGCAGGTGAATAACTAGCAGGTATGTTATTTATTCCTGTCGACTTAATAATGGTGTTCTTTAGTTTGTGTTTACTTGATAGTTAATTGGAAGAGGTGATTAATGAGCCGAGTGATATATAAAAGAGAATCAGTGTGGATTGGCAAGGTAAATGTAATCAGCAGGTGTGTTATTTACTCCTGTGAACTTAATAATGGTGTTCTTTAATTTGTGTTTACCTGATGATTAATTAGAAGAGATAATTAGTGCACTGATTGATGGGTAAAGTGAAGCTGGTGTGCATAGACGCGGCGTGGCAGGTGTGTTGTTTGCTCGCATGGACTTGACAAAAGCCGTTTTCTAATTTCCACTCACCTTATAACTAATTAGAAGAGATGATGATCGACGCACCTGGTGATATGCCATTAATACTTTCCCTCACCTGCACGAGATAACTAATTGGTGTTCACCTGATAACTAATTGGATCAGGTGATGTTTAGTCCTAGTGATGTGTTATTAGCGTTTTCACCTGGACAGGCAACACGGAGGCTTAAAACGAGGATGACAACCAGGAATAATCGACACACGAGACTTGATCCATCATTCCTACAAGTACAAGCAAAAATGTACAAGCCAGATAACAAACTAGCTCATCCAATTTACGCTAACAGGAGATTAATCACTAATTAGCAGGACAGGTAACGTTAATTAGTTTACCTGCTGGCTACACATACCTGGCCACGTGAGGGTGCAGGGTGTGAAGATGTGATAGTGGGAGTATGTTTGCAAAGGATAACACACAGTAAAGGATAGCCAACAGTCCTTTAGTGTTTGGTTATGGTGCTTTCACAGTGGACATGCTTGTGAGTCAGTACAGAAAAAAGTAGATAGATGACAACTTTTTATTTTTAGCTGGTTTTTTTTTTTTTCCTGCTTGATTGTAAAAGGTGAATTGAATGCGGAGAAAATAGAAAGAATGAAAGTGAAGTGAAAATATAACGAATTGAGAAAAATGTTTGAAGGTAAAATTCAGAAATGGAAGATAAATGAATAGATAGATATATAAGTAAAAGGAAAATGAGTAAAAGGAGGAAAATTATGTGTGAGAAAGGAAATAAGAAGGTAGAAAAATTAATACGTGGTGAAGAAATGAGAGAGAAAATAAATAGTGAGAAAGTTAAGAAGCAAAAAGAAAACACACCTTGAGACGAAGAGAAAGTAAATGAAAATAAATAAACGAATAAAAAAACACCACTCGCTACAAATCATAATGAAAATAGGAAAATAAATAATAGAAAAATGCAAACAATGCTAAACAACACAGAGATAAAATAAAAATAAGTGCTTAAATCAAACACCCTCCCAAAAAAAAAAATCATCCGGATAAACACAATAAAAAAAAAAACGAAATTGAAAAAAAAAGGAAAAAGTAAACATTAAAAATACAAAAACTCGAAAAACAACATTGATAATGAAAATAACAAAAACACACACAAAAAAAACGAAATAGAAAGAAGAAAAAGTAAGCGTTAAAAAAAAAAAAACAATACTACTAATGATAATAAAAACACACAAAAAAAGAAAACGAAATACAAAAAAAGAAAAAAAAACCAGAAAGTACAAAAACTAAAGAAAAAAAACAATAATGAAAAACAGAGAGAGAGAGAGAGAGAGAGAGAGAGAGTAAAAAGAAAATAAATAAATATATATAAGAAGCCTGGGGATCCACAACACAGCCACACCCATAATTTGCTTCATCGTGGCTTTTTCTACTTGTAATTCAATTTACGCTTGCACTCTGTGGTATAAACGAACGTCCATCACGCGCTACATTAGACCGGAGCTGCGGGGGGGCGGGGTGGGCCGGGGCGGGGCGGGGCGGGGGCGTGGTAAGGTGCCAGGCGGACGGCAGGGGGTCAGGCGCCGGTGGGTTACTGATAACATCGACAAGGGGGAGAGCGGCGGCCAGGACACAGCAGGGCCCTTCGGATAGATCATACTGCAGCGACGGGAGGTGGAGAGACGGCCGCGCATACCCGATCCACTCATCCACTCACCCGATCCACTCTCACCCATGCGTCTTTCTCTCTTCCCTCGTCCACTTGTACTCGATCTGCCCGTGTTCATGTTTATTCTCTTACTCTTATTCATGTTTATTCTCTTCCACTCATCCACTGTGTCTTTTTCTCTTCTTCCACCTTTTTTCTATCCACTCATCTATCCTTCTTTCTTCTCTCATCCACTTATCCACTTATCTATCCAGTCTTGTCTTTTCTCTCCTCTTCCTCTTTCCACACATACCCACATATCTCATCCACCTCAGCATCCAACCGTCCACTTCTGCGTCTTTCTCTTCCTCTCTTCCTCTCCTCACTTCTCCACCTATTTCTCCACGCCCCTCCACTCTTCTCGTCCATTTCTTCCTCCACTCAGTTCAGCCACACGCCCACACCCGCTCTGGTATAAATAGATGTGATGTGTGTGTGTGTGTGTGTGTGTGTGTGTGTGTGTGTGTGTGTGTGTGTGTGTGTGAGACTGGGTGGTTTTGATAGTACTTGTTCTATCACTACTACTACTACTACTACTACTACTACTACTACTACTACTACTACTACTACTTTCTTACTTACTTCACAGCTTATTCAAATGTAAGTTAATCACAACACACACACACACACACACACAC
>NC_059290.1:6129093-6146593 GCF_017591435.1 Portunus trituberculatus
GGTTAAATGTGTTGACTGCCGTGTAAGAACCATCTGCCTATATCTCTGTGTCACTCACCTGCCATTTTCTCTCTCTACCAGACAAGAGGTGAGACTCGTGTGTGTGTGTGTGTGTGTGTGTATGGTTTCGAAAAACAACAAAAAATAAAAAAGAAAAGATAATATTAATTCGACATATTTTGGCTTTATGCAAATTAATGTGTCAGTGACTATAGATAAATACACACGCGGTATACATTCATACACACATACATACCACACATACATATTATTGTTATTTATTATTTTTCTGAGTGCGTTTAGTGTTAATATTGCGTGTGGTGAGATTGCGTGCATTCATCCCCCTCGTGAGCCCTTGAGCTCCTTTGTGAACGAAGCTTCGAAACAATGAACCACCTGAGAGACGCCACAGCTTAGCCCGCCACACCCACCACCACCACCGCCACCACCACCACCACCACCACACCACCACCTAACGTCACTATAACCATACAACCTCATCACTCACACCACCACCATCATCACCACACAGTCCCTCCATCCACCACAGTTTCATCACCTAACCTATCTCACCACACTTCCTTCACCTTCACCATAAACACACAGCGTCACCACTCACCACCACCACCACACTACACACAGCCCCGCCATCCACCACAGCCTCACCACCAAGCCTATCTCACCACAGTTTCCTCACCTCAGTATAACCACAGACTCACCACTCATCACCACCACCACACTTCCACAGCCTTACAACACTACCACAGCCTTCCACAGCACACAGCAGGCTTTTATCTCCCATTACAGCCTCTCCACTTAACCACACCCCACCATTACTCTTCCACAGCCCATCCACAGTCTTATAACTCTGCCACAGCTTTCTACAGCACATAACACGCTTTTATCTCCCCTCACAGTCTTTCCACCTAACCACAGCCGATCACAGCGTCACCACAGCCTCTCATGACCTTCCACAGCGTCACTATCTCTGTTCTCAGTCTCAGCCTTACCACAGTTTCACCACAATTTCATCTCAGCTCCATAATTTCACCACAGCCTCACCACAGCTTCACTCTATCACAGCTTGATATTTCCGAGACCTCAGCGCATTGTTACGTTCAATACAGTGTTAGGGAGTGTTACGAGGTTGTTGCAGCGTCACAGCCTCGTCACAGCTGCCCCACAATCCCGTCACAGGTCACCACAGCCCCACAGGTCATCACAGCACCGTCACAGCATCAGTTTCGGGCTACGGTTAGTTTTATGTTACAGCAATCACAGCTACTACTACTACTACTACTACTACTACTACTACTACTACTACTGCTGCTGCCGCCACTGCTGCCACTGCTACTACTGCTACTACTACTACTACTACTACTACTGCTACTACTACTACTGCTACTGCTACTACTACTACTACTACTACTACTACTACTACTACTACTACTACTACTACTGCTTTTATTATTATTATTGGGTATTTTTGTTGTTGTTTTTCTGTCATTGATTCTATAGCGGTTGTAGTGAAATGCGAAGTACAGACACACGCACACGCACACACGCACACACACACGCACACGCACACAAATGGATGCAATACCCTGACCGGAAAACCTGCGTGCGGACAAAATGAAAAATAATAAAAGTCCATTGCAACTCTCGACGCCATAACACACACACACACACACACACACACACACACACACACACACACACACACACACACACACACACACACACACACACACACACCAAAAACAATATAAATAAAGTTCTTTCTCTGTCTCTCATTTTTTTGCATCCCTTTCTCTTTTTCCTTCCTTCCTTCCTTCCTTCCTTCCTTTCTTCTTTCCTTCCTTCAGTCCTTCCTTCCTTCATTCTTTTTCTTTTTGGCATTTTTTATTTTGCTCTCTCTCTCTCTCTCTCTCTCTCTCTCTCTCTCTCTCTCTCTCTCTCTCTCTCTCTCTCTCTCTCTCTCTCTCACCACACGCAAACACACTTGAAAAAAAGATTAAAAGGAGAATCAGAGAGAGAGAGAGAGAGAGAGAGAGAGAGAGAGAGAGAGAGAGAGAGGGAGCGGTGTAAAAAAAAATATTATATCTTGCTTCACATCAATTTTTCCTCAGCATTCGAGAAAGCTCACGTGATGGAGGTTAAAGGGAAGAGTTGGCGGGGATATACTGAGGCGATCTAAGGCTGTTTTCTCCCCGTCTATTATTATTCCAGTGTATATATTTTATTCTCGGCCCCAAAGTGAAGGCGGCTCTCGTAACTCAGTCTCCGATAGATGCAAAGTATTATGTGCGCCGAGATGGATTTATACCGAGTTGCCTTCTGCCCCGAACTCGACACTGGCTGACTGACTGGTTGGCTGACTTGCTGGCTGGTTTGGTTGACTGGTTGACTGGCTGGTAGTTGACTGGGTGACTCTCTCTCTCTCTCTCTCTCTCTCTCTCTCTCTCTCTCTCTCTCTCTCTCTCTCTCGTAAATGGTAGTTTTGTGTCATGTGCTTATTTAAAAACGAAGAGGAAAAATAAGTAATGTTGGCTCTCTCTCTCTCTCTCTCTCTCTCTCTCTCTCTCTCTCTCTCTCTCTCTCTCTCTCTCTCTCTCTCTCTCTCTCTCTCTCTCTCTCTCTCTCTCTCATAATCGGATAAGCAAGGCGATCGTGTTTTGTTTTCCCACGATGAACAATTATTGAGTCATGTGATCTCCTCCTCCTCCTCCTCCTCCTCCTCCTCCTCCTCCTCTTGATACTTACATTCTTAACTAAAAAATCCACTTATGTATATTTTTTCACTTACAAGCACAAAGCAAACCAATAAACAAGTAAAAATAAAGAAAATACGCGTGTTAATAAATAAACATATCAATGGCGATCGAATCATTATTAATCAACCAAGAAATGAAGAGACAGACGAGCTCCACGAAAAAGAAAACGGAAAAATCAGTGAAGAAAAGGAGTTTATATATAACGAACGCTATTTTGTTGATGAGTTTGTCCTTGAGAGAAGTTCAAAATATTTTATCTCGAGTTTCTGTGTTAGAAAATGTCTCCCCTTTTTTGCATCTGTCTCTCTTTTTCATTTTATTTTTTTTGGATTAGTGCATTCGTTTATATCTTTGAGAGAGAGAGAGAGAGAGAGAGAGAGAGAGAGAGAGATTTTCCTTTTTTCTCTTTTATTTTAGATTAACACATTACTTTATCTCTTTTCGTCTTAAATTTTGTACCGTTTACGAGAGAGAGAGAGAGAGAGAGAGAGAGAGAGAGAGAGAGAGAGAGAGAGAGAGAGAGAGAGAGAGATAGCCAACAAGAACTTATAACCTTTCCTATCACCAGAGAGAAGAAAAATACCCAAACACATTTTCTCACCGGTAAATGCAAACCCCGAAAGCCTCACACACTCATCTCTATTATGGGCAAATCTCATTACCTCGTTGTTTTCTTACAATAAACGAAAACATTACCTGTCGATGTTTCAATATAACTTTTAATAATACCGTCACACCAACACACGAACGCAGGAACACTCTTACCTTATGCGACTTGTGTGTGCTGGCCGGCAGACACCACCTCTACCACCACCACCACCACCACCACCACCGCCTCTCGCTTCGGGCCCCGTGTTGCAAGAGTGATTGGAAGCAAGAGGTTCAGGTGAGGTTAGGATTGCATGTGTTCTGTATTTTTTTTTTTTTAGTTTTATTCGTGCATTTGAACTTGTCTGTGTTGAACTTCATTTTTTTTTTCTCTTCTTATTCAGTTTTAAGTATTGAGTTTTACATAGAGTGGAAGTGTCTTGTTTAATGTAAGTACATTTTACATGGACAGATAGAGGGAAGAGGGAACAGAAGATAATTGATTGTTAGAGACAGTGATGGTGAATAAGTCTTTTTTTTTTATCGTTGTTCAGGAAAAATATAATTGATAAAGAACATGTAACAACAGCGGTGGTTAAAACTGCTTTCTGTTAATATTCGTGCTTAATTGTTATGTTAATGGTGAATGGATAACAACACATTTTTATTACTGCAGGTACTTTTTTCTTTACCTTTTTTTTTATTAACGTTGTGGAAATAAATAACTGTTCAGGAATCTATAATAGTGATAATGAAGACGGCTTTCTTTACTAATGATAGACAATTGTTAGGAAATGTAGGAGATAATCAATCAGAACGTTTTTATTTTACCTTTCCTTTCTTTGCCGTTCTCGAAGTAGGTAACGGTTCACCAAAATTATAATAGTGATGAAGAAGACCGATTATTCTTTTTTTTTTCTTAATAATAGTTGGTAATTGTTTGGAAAAGTATTGGGAATGAATAAAAACGTTTCTATATTTCATTTTTTTATTTTTATTTTCGCTTTCTCAAATTGTACGACCGTTCCAAACACTTACAATGGCTGTAGTTGGTTTCCTGATGAACATCCGGCCATTAGTGTGAATAATCAGAATAAATAGTAAATGATAATAAAAGAATGAAAATATATAGATGAACAAATAAAATGAAATAAAAAAAGGGAGCGATATTAATTAGAATAGAGTTTGGATGAGGCAAAACTGTACCGGAGATATAAAAATGAAGGTAATAATTAAATAGATGAAGGAAGAAGAAGAAAAAAAAAGTTAGAGAAGAAAAACGGAAAGAAAAATAGAGGAAGTTCAGGAGGAAATTTGAGAAAAGGCCACAAGAGAACCAAAAACAGTGATTGTTACTTTTTTCCTTACTTTTTTTCAACTTAATTTTTGTTTTGTTTTTCGTTTAAGGCGAGACTCGAGTTGAACAATGAGATTTATTAAGCAAGAAGAGTTGGAGGAGGAGGAGGAGGAGGAGGAGGGTGGGGGTTTAAGACGGTATAGGTAAAGGTTCAAATAGAGAGAGAGAGAGAGAGAGAGAGGTTTTTGAAATAAGAAATATTAAGCCTTCACTCTCTCTCTCTCTCTCTCTCTCTCTCTCTCTCTCTCTCTCTCTCTCTCTCTCTCTCTCTCTCTCTCTCTCTCTCTCTCTCTCTCTCTCTCTCTCCCTCCCTCTCCCCGTCCGAGTAACCTTTACTTCCCCACACCTGAGACACCTGAGGCCTGAAACAAGACCCACCTGACGAAAGGATGACGAAGTAAAGAATGATAGGAAAAAGGATTGAATCAGGGTAGAATGAAGGATTGACAAGGAGTGGTGAAGGAAGGAATGATAGGAAGAAGGATTGATTTAGGATAGGATGAGGAGGTGACGAGGATTAGTGAAAGAAGGAATAATAGGAAGAAAGATTGAATTTAAAGAGTAGGATGATGAAGGAGTGACGAGGAGGAGTGATGAAGGAAGGAATGATAAGAAGAAGGATTGAATTAAAAGAGTAACATATTGAAGGAGTGATGAAGGAAGGAATTATAGGAAGAAGGATTGAGTTAGGACAGGATGATGAAAGGGGTGATGGAGGGGTGACTAGGTAAGGGTTTCAAGGATCAAGATGGAGTAGATGACGAGGGGTGTGACGAAAAGGGTGAAGGATTGGGTGGGATAATGAAGGATGGGAAGGAGGTGAAGGAGTGACGGTTTTGTGACGAAGGAGGAATACAAAGATGTGAAAGGAAGAGAGGGAGTAAAGAAAATTGTGGTTAATAAAGTGAAAAACAAGATGAATGAGGGAGAAAAGATGAGATTAATCCGGAAATGTTGTGTTCCTGGTTGTTATTGTGTTATTACTACGCTCTTTATTCAATTACTTCTTATCCTCGTCTTTCATTCTATTTTGACACCATTTTTAATACATTTTTTTTTACCCTAATTGTTCTGTTCCTCTTATATATTGTCTCTATTCTCATTTATTCCTTTTTCGCTAATTTTTGTTCCCTGTTATTTCCTTCCCTATAATTATCATCATAAATCTCCTTATTACCTCATTCTGTTACACTTATTCTTTCATTTCTTATTATTTGTTTTCATTTGTTATCTCTTCTGTCTTCATGCATATTTTTTTTTTATTAATGGTTTTATATATTTATCTATTACTTCGTTTTTCTTTTTTTTATTCTTTTTTTTTTTATTCTTTCATTATCACCTTCCTTTCTTTCCAGTTCTTCTTTTTTTTTTTTTTTATTCTCTTCTCAATTTTCATCACTTTCCACTTTGTATTCACTCTGTATATTCACTTCATACTTATCACGTCTTCTCTTTCTATCTCTTCTTTTTCTTACCTTTCATTCCACCCAGCCTCTTTTCACGCTTGGCTTCCTTCCTATCGCATCTTTCCCTTTCTCCTTCTCTTTATCACGTGTATGCTCTTCGTCTGGTTTTATCGCTTATCTCTGCACTCCTTGCTCTGTTTCACCTGATAATTACCTGCCTTTAGGATTATTGGCTCACCTGGTATGCCTTTCACCTCACTTTTGATTGCATTCTGAACGTTTACCTGCTTCACCTTTTCTTATTTTACCTGTCTCCTTTTTATTTAAGCTGTTTGTGTAAGGAAGGAAGGAAGTAAAAGTTTATTACTGCTTTATATTTGACTGACTTTACTTTATTTTACTTTGGTTTTGATTTGGTCATTTACTTATTCATCTACATACACAATTTAGATGAAAAGAAGAAAGGTAAATTGATCTTTCTCTCTCTCTCTCTCTCTCTCTCTCTCTCTCTCTCTCTCTCTCTCTCTCTCTCTCTCTGTGTGTGTGTGTGTGTGTGTGTGTTTTTTTTTTTAGAATTGTTTGTATTTCTTTTTTTAATTTGTTTATTGCACGTGTCTTGTTTATTTTCCCTTGTTGTTATTGTTGTTGTTGTTGTTGTTGTTGTTGTTTTACATTATGTTCGTTTATCCTTGATGTTTTTACTGTTGCTTATTTTGTTTGTTTATTTATTTTCTCATTTATTTGTGGTGTGTTTAATTTAAATTTGCTCACTTGCATGTATTCTTTCCTTCTTTGTTGCTTCTTATCGATGTGTCCGTCTGTGTGTCTGTCAATTTCTGTTCCTTTCTGTATGTGTGCTCTCTCTCTCTCTCTCTCTCTCTCTCTCTCTCTCTCTCTCTCTCTCTCTCTCTCTCTCTCTCTCTCTCTCTCTCTCTCTCTCTCTCTCTCTCTCTCTCTCTCTCTCACACACACACACACACACACACACACACACACACACACACACTATCTACACGTTCATCTCCCTCTATCTCCACTATCTCTAATACATCTTTTACAAAACTTAACGGACTCGACGAGAGGTAATTTTGACCCCCTCTTGAACCCCCCACCCCTCTTACTCGCCCCCTTATCCCTCAGCAAGCCTCTTTGGCCGTGTGGTTTAATTTCTGTTTATTTTCGATCAGAATTGTAATGGCATGCCTTGTGCTCCCCGCCGCCATCAGTTTGCAGGTAATTCCATATCATCATCTTCTCCGGCATACGTTTAATAGCAGCATTTGTCCCACTTCGTGTTTTTCCTCAGTAGATGAACCGTAATTGCTGAAGTACCCCCCCGTCCTCCTCCCTCCCTCCCATCCCTCTCATGCACACCTCACCCCCTTCTCCAGTCTCCCGTCTCCCTCCCGTCCTCCTCCTCCTCCTCCTCCTCCTTCTCTCATGTGTGTGTGTCTTCGTTTATATATTTATTTATTTTCCTACTCTGTTCGTTCCTCTTGTATCTTTCTCTTTTTTTTTTTTTATCTCTTCTTCTCTTTCTTCCTTTTTTCCTTCCTCTTTTTCGTCTTTTTTTTTATTTTCTCTTGCATTTTTGTTTCATGTCTTCGTTTTTATTTATTTTTTTATTATTTTTTTTCATGTATCTGCTCATTTGTTTTTCGTGTGAGTGTCTTTTTTCAGTTTTCTGTTCTTAGTTTGTGTTCCTTTTTTTTTGGTTTGGTTTAGTTTGGTCTCTCTCTCTCTCTCTCTCTCTCTCTCTCTCTCTCTCTCTCTCTCTCTCTCTCTCTCTCTCTCTCTCTCTCTCTCTCTCTCTCTCTCTCTCAACTATTTATCGATTTTATATATGATGGCTTTTTTCGTCTTATTCATCTTCCTCCTCCTCCTCCTCCTTCGTCTTCATCATCATCTTCTTCGTCATGTTAGTGGAAAGCCACTAGCTGTACTACAATCTTTTTCTTCTTTTACTTTTTGTTTTCTTCTTCTTCTTCTTCTTCTTCTTCTTCTTCTTCTTCTTCTTCTTCTTCTTCTTCTTCTTCTACTTCTTATTCTTCTTCTTCGTCTTTTCATCTTTTTAGCTTTATTTCTAATTATGATTTCTTTCTTCTTTTTTCTCCTTCTTCTTCTTCTTCTTCTTCTTCTTCTTCTTCTTCTTCTTCTTCTTCTTCTTCTTCTTCTTCTTCTTCTTCTTCTTCTTCTTCTTTTCTTCTTTTCTCTTTCTTTTTTCTCTATCTTCATATTTTTCTTTCCTTCTTCTTCTTCTTCTTCTTCTTCTTCTTCTTCGTCTTTTCATCTTTTTTTCGCTTTATTTCTAATTATGATTTCTTCCTTCTTCTTCTTCTTCTTCTTCTTCTTCTTCTTCTTCTTCTTCTTCTTCTTCTTCTTCTTTCTTCTTCTTCTTTCTTTCTTTCTTTTTTTCTTTATCTTCATATTTTTTTCTTTTCCTCTTATTTTTTTGTTATTATTTTGTATTAATTCTTTTTCATTACCACTCATTTATTATATTTATTACCAGCCTCCTTTCTCTTTTTACTCCTTTCTTCTTGTTCTTATTTCTCATCCTTCTCTTATTCCTCTTCTCCGCCATCTTGCCTCTTCTATATCTCTTCCACTACCAAGTCCTCTTAGTCGTGGTCATAGCCCTCCTCCTCCTCCTCCTCCTCCTCCTCCTCCTCCTCTCCTCCTCCTCCTCGTGGGCAAGTGTAGTGTAGGACAAAACATTTTCTAATCGCCGATAGCACCATTGATGCATACCTAAGTGTGTTCGGCCAGGTAAGACACACCTGAGAGAGGCCAGAGGGGGAGGGTCCATTGGGGGGTAGGGACTGTGGGGACGCTGGGGGTGTACTGAGGGATGTGTTGGTTAGAGATTGGTGTAGTGATGTGTAAGAGAGAGAGAGAGAGAGAGAGAGAGGGGAGGGATAAACATAAAATAACAGAATGACAAGTAGACAAAAAAGTTAGACATAGACAGACAAGTAATGAAAATATGAAAGAAAGCAATAAATAAATAGAGAAAAAAAAGATAGATAAACAAATAGATAGAAATAGACAGACAGACAGACAGACAGACAGACAGATATTTGCAGACAGATCATTCTTTCATATCACATATAAATACAAGAAAACAAAAATGTGAAAGAAAACTAGAATGAAACTAATTAAGTCTCTCTCTCTCTCTCTCTCTCTCTCTCTCTCTCTCTCTCTCTCTCTCTCTCTCTCTCTCTCTCTCTCTCTCTCTCTCTCTCTCTCTCTCTCTCTCTCTATATATATATATATATATATATATATATATATATATATATATATATATATATATATATATATATCAAGAATTCTTCACCTTAGTTTGTCGATCCTTGGTCACCTGAAGCAAGTGTGTGCGGGTTAATTACCTTTCACGGACTCAGACAGGTGTGTGTGTGTGTGTGTGTGTGTGTGTGTGTGTGTGTGTGTGTGTGTGTGTGTGTGTGTGTGTGTGTGTGTGTGTGTGTGTGTGTGTGTGTGTGTGTGTGTGTGTGTGTGTGTGTGTGTGTGTGTGTGTGTGTGTGTGTGTGTGTGTGTGTGTGTGTGTGTGTGTGTGTGTGTGTGTGTGTGTGTGTGTGTGTGTGTGTGTGTGTATTCATTCATGCTCAGTGTTTCTGCATTAGATAACTGTTTCTGCATTAGATAACTTAATCTCTCTCTCTCTCTCTCTCTCTCTCTCTCTCTCTCTCTCTCTCTCTCTCTCTCTCTCTCTCTCTCTCTCTCTCTCTCTCTCTCTCTCTCTCTCTCTCTCTCTCTCTCTCTCTCTCTCTCTCTCTCTCTCTCTCTCTCTCTCTCTCTTCAATACTTCAGCAACACAGCATCAGAGAACACTGACTTTGGTACATCACAGTCTGTAACACTAACACCAACTTAAGAAATGTTACATTATGCTACGACAACAACAACAACAACAACAACAACAACAACAACAATAAGCATTCATAGGACCACAAAACAAGTACCTAACCTAACCTACTGTAACTTAACCTATCCAAACCTAACCCAACCTAACTCAACCTAACCCAACCTAACCTAACCTAACTCAACCCAATCTAACCCAACCCAATCTAACCTAACCTAACCTAACCAAAACCCAACCCAATCCAGCCTAACCCAACCTAACCCAACTCAACCTGACCCAACTTAATACCAACACAAGCAAATATATTCAAACGTCCTAGCTTTCTCTCTCTCTCTCTCTCTCTCTCTCTCTCTCTCTCTCTCTCTCTCTCTCTCTCTCTCTCTCTCTCTCTCTCTCTCTCTCTCTCTCTCTCCCCTCTCCTCCTCTTACAACCCAAGTCTCATTACAATACACAACTCTCACTCTTTCCCTCCCTACCCTCTTTATCACGCTTCTTCCCTCTTCCCTTCTACCTTCCCTCTCCCCTCCCTCACCTCCCCTCACTCCCCTCCTTGTGTACTCCTAACTACCTAGAACTCCCCTCCTTCTCTTCCCTCTCTCCCTCTCTCACTTTCCCTGTCTCTCTCTCTCTCTCTCTCTCTCTCTCTCTCTCTCTCTCTCTCTCTCTCTCTCTCTCTCTCTCTCTCTCTCTCTCTCTCTCTCTCTCTCCCCTCGTTTCCTTTTCCTTAATCTCTCTCTCTCTCTCTCTCTCTCTCTCTCTCTCTCTCTCTCTCTCTCTCTCTCTCTCTCTCTCTCTCTCTCTCTCTCTCTCTCTCTCTCTCTCTCTCTCTCTCTCTCTCTCTCTCTCCTTCCCATACATCAGCTGTCACTTCGCAATTGCAATAATGGAGACTCATTACCATACTGCTCATTAAGTCATAGTACTGCTAAGGAAACTCTACCTTATAGCCTCTCTTCCTTTCTCCTCTCCCTCCTTTTCCTCCTCTTCTTCCTCCTCTTCTTTTTCCTCTTCCTCTTCCTCTTCCTTTTCCTTTTCCTTTTCATCCTTTCTCTCTTTCTTCTCCTCTTCGTCATTTTTCTCTTCTTTCTCTTTTTCCTCCTCTTCTTCCTCTTCCTTCTCTTCTTCCTCTTCCTCTTCTTTCTTCTCTTCTTTCTCTTCCTTCTCCTCTTTCTTCTTTTCTTCTTCTCCTCCGTTGGTAAATCATTCCTTAATCTTCTTTTTCTGCGTCTTGTTATTGTTGTTGTTGTTGTTGTTGTTGTTGTTGTTGTTGTTGTTGTTGTTGTTGTTGTTGTTGCTGTTGTTGATTATGTTGTTTATAGTGGTCATCATCATCATCATCATCAGCGTCATTAATCTTCTTCTTCTTCTTCTTCTTCTTCTTGTTCCTTCTTTTCTTCGTCTTTTCTTTTTTTTCTTTTTTGCTTTTTTTCTAATTTAATGTTTTCCCTTTCAAATATTCACCATCATCACCATCACCATCACCGACACCTGTACACCACCACCTGTCACCACCACTACCACCACAACCTCTACACCACCACATGTCACCACCACCACCACCACCACCACCACTTCCTTTTATTATTTTTTCCATCCCTTCTGTATTTTGGTTTTTGTTGGTGTTGTTGTTGTTTAACCCTACCAGTGTCACCACCATTGTCGTATGTATGTTGGTGCTGTAGCTCGTTGTTTCCACCACCACCACCACCACCACCACCACCACCAGTTCCCAGCGTTACTTTAATTACGGTGGCAGAATATATTGCCTTAATGATCTGGTGGAAAAATCACAAATTGTAGTTGTATTGGAATGCTGGTAATTGTTGTATAGGTGGTGGTGGTGGTGGTGGTGGTGGTGGTGGAGGGGGGGGGGAAGTAGGGGTGGAGAGAGTTGCTGTGTATTTTGTATTCGTGGTGAGAAAATATATGTACTAGTGAGCTGTGTACATTTGGTAACCTGTATGTGTGTGTGTGTGTGTGTGTGTGTGTGTGTGTGTGTGTGTGTGTGTGTGTGTGTTTTGTTTTTGTTATTTATTATTATTCTTTTATACTTCGTCTTCTTCTCTTCTTTACTTTGTTCATATTATTCATTTTCTTTCCTCCCTTCTTCTCTATCGTCTCCTTCCATGTCCTTCGTTCATCTTCATCACACTATTCTAAAATACCTACTACTACTACTACTACTACTACTACTACTACTACTACTACTACTACTACTACTACTACCACCACTACTACCACCACTACCACTACTACTACTACTACTACTACTACTACTACTACTACTACTACTACTACTACTACTACTATCACCACCACCACCACCATCACTACTATTACTATTACCACTACCACTAGAACAATATTGTAATTTACCCTTTCTCAATATTATCATTTGACTGCCAAAGAAGAGATGCACGCTTCATAAACGCTCTCCTCCTCCTCCTCCTCCTCCTCCTCCTCCTCCTCCTCCTCCTCCTCCACGGGGCGCTCAGGTTAAAATTTTGCATGCCATTATACATCATTATATAATCTTCGTGTCCTCATAATACTTGGCATTTACCTGAAGTAATTTGTGAATCTGTACCTGAGGCAGTTTGGGGAGGAAGGGGTGAAGGGATTGGGGGGGGAAGGGGTGAGGGAGGGAAGGGGATGAGGTGTATAGAGATGGAGGACTGGAGGTGTGAGTAGGATGGAGGAGGATGGAGGAAGATGGAAGGAGGGAGGAAAGGTATGGAGGTAAGAGAAGGAGATACAAGTGAAGAGACAGAGAGAGAGAGAGAG
Source organism: Portunus trituberculatus (assembly GCF_017591435.1). Lineage (NCBI taxonomy): Eukaryota > Metazoa > Arthropoda > Malacostraca > Decapoda > Portunidae > Portunus > Portunus trituberculatus. The sequence continues at coordinate 6,141,890 of NC_059290.1, forward strand.
AGAGAGAGAGAGAGAGAGAGAGAGAGAGAGAGAGAGAGAGAGAGAGAGAGAGAATGTGAGTTGTGAAGGAAGGAAGTAAGAAGGATGAACAAATAAAGGAAGGAAAGAAATAATGAGGACATGAGGAATGAGTGAATGAATAACAAATGAATAAATGAGTGAGCGAGTTAGTGTGGGAGTAACTGAGTAAATGAATGAATGAATGAGTAGGAGTAAGTATGAGAGAATCAGTGCCCAGTAGATGAATGAGTAGCGGCACAAATATGAGTAAATAAAGATGAATGACTGAGTGGGTGAGTATGAGAAATATGTGAATGAATGAGTGTACTAAATCAATATTGGTGAGTGAATGTGAGGGTGTAAAGAAGGGTAAAAGGAAGTGAATGAGAAAAAGAATGAGTGAATAAGATGCATAGATGACAGTGTAAGAAAGAGATGAGTCAGTGAATAAGTTACCAAGGTGAGTGAGTGAGTGAGTGAGTGAGTGAGTGAGTGAGTGGGGATAAAGATAACACAGGTAATGACGTCCCAGTAGTAATGACCAGGTAACAGGTAAGAGGTAAATAGGTAACAGGTAAGAGGTGAGGCTTGGGTAACTAAGGATCCACGTGGCCAGGTACCATTATGGGCGAGTTACCTTCATGTCACACTGAGAATAACACCCCTATGACCAGAGAGAGAGAGAGAGAGAGAGAGAGAGAGAGAGAGAGAGAGAGAGAGAGAGAGAGAGAGAGAGAGAGAGTATTTATATATCAATAATACTTTAAGTGTCAGTGAAGAAGGAAAAGATACACATACATGAATCTCTCTCTCTCTCTCTCTCTCTCTCTCTCTCTCTCTCTCTCTCTCTCTCTCTCTCTCTCTCTCTCTCACCCAATGAGTTAAAGTTTAGAAACATTCTCCAGCTTCGGCCATTAATGGGACTTTTGCTTTCGTTTTTTGGCGCGAAAAAATGGAACAAAAAGTCACCTGGAATCTCGTTTATAGATATACAGCCCTGGAGGAGGAGGAGGAAGGAGACCAGGTGAGGGAAACAGAGGAAGGAACGAGAAGGGAGCATCCAGAGAGAGAGAGAGAGAGAGAGAGAGAGAGAGAGAGAGAGAGAGAGAGAATCATCGGCTGTCGTCACAAAAGCAATTCTGGACTTTAATATCATTGAGAGAATTTTTCTTGCCGACTTTTTTTCCCCTGTGTCTGTATTTACCTGTCGCGGCGGCGGCGACGGCGGCGGCGGCGGCGGCGGCGGCGGCGGCGGCAGCGGCGGCGGCGGCGGCGGCGGCGGCGGCGGCGGCGGCAGCGGCGGCGGCGGCGATGGTGGTGGTGGTGGTGATGGCGATGGCGTGTGGATAGACGTAGAAAATAGGTGTGGTGGTGTTTGACTGATAGACTAGTGTGTGTGTGTGTGTGTGTGTGTGTGTGTGTGTGTGTGTGTGTGTGTGTGTGTGTGTTTGTTTGTGAATGGTGATGGTGTGTGTATGGTGGGAGGCTTAGAAAGGACATGTGTAGCTTAAACAAAGAAAAAATAATGACAGACAAACAGACTGACAGAAAGACAGAACAAACACACAGACAGACACACAGACAAACACGTAGGAGACCAAACAGACAGATAGAGAGACAAAACAAACACACAGACAAACACACAGACAGACACGTATTAGACCAGGAGCAGGTTACGAGAAGAAGAAATCGAAAGTCATGTGGCGCTCTTTGCTATTTCAATTACTCAAACACTAATAAACCTTTACCTTTTGAGCTTCAGGTGTCTTACAGTATCTTACAAGGAGCTTATTTAGAGGCGAGGATTACCTGTACTTACCACGCTCCTGTAGCCCTTAAGTGAATGATCATCTCCTTGTTCTTCTTGGGGTTTGTTGAGGTTTTAATCCTGCCTTTGTTTAAGTATAGGAATTATGAGTTAATGATGAGAACCAGCGGAGATAACGCCAAGGGTCTCCTATTCTTAAAAACCTGAGGCAGAAGTGAACCGATGGGGGAAAATGTCTTAGTGTGCAGTGATGGTTGAGAGAGAGAGAGAGAGAGAGAGAGAGAGAGAGGGGGAATGGGGTGTTAAGGGGTTAGGGAAGGGAGAAGTGTAGTTACTTTTATGAGAAAATTGTAATTCTCTCTCTCTCTCTCTCTCTCTCTCTCTCTCTCTCTCTCTCTCTCTCTCTCTGTGTGTGTGTGTGTGTGTGTGTGTGTGTGTGTGTGTGTGTGTGTGTGTGTGTGTGTGTGTGTGTGTGTGTGTGTGTGTGTGTGTGTGTTTAGTGAATAACTAAATTTCCTCAAGTAAACTCTCACACTAGTCTTGTTTCTACACACACACACACACACACACACACACACACACACACAGCTGGCCGGCTTACCTCCACCTCAGCAGACGGACACGAGAAGTACCAGATAGAACAAACCAGTTTTTACGTGGGTGATGTTTTTTTGCGGCCGTCTGTGCATGTGTGTGTGTGTGTGTGTGTGTGTGTGTGTGTGTGTGTGTGTGTGTGTGTGTGTGTGTGTGTGGGTAATAGCGAGTGACGGAATTTCACTGCGGTTAACACGACACTTCTTTGTTATCTGTGTTTTGAGAGGGAGAATTAATTTGATGTATTACACAGGTACGTGGAGACTTGCTTTTCTTAATTGGAAGGTTATCTCACTGTTTCTTTGCTAATAATCATCACGGCTGGATTGAAAATAATGTGACGAGGAGAAGAAGAGTAAGTGGGTCTCAAATATAATGATGAATAACTGGAATGCACTCACAGGTTAATTGAAAGCTAGACTTGCTTAATTTGAAGGTTAACTGAGTGTTTCTGTGCTATCACCACTGCAGGACTAAAAATAATGTGTGTAAACTTGATAAATATACGTAAAGGAGTAAGAAAATGGTTCTCAAATACAATGATAAATTCCTGGAATACACTCACAGGTTAATTGAAAGCTTACCTGACTGTTTCTGTGCTACCCATCACCACTGCAGGACTAAATATAATGTGTGTAAGCTTGATAAAGTTAGATAAGTAAAAGAGTAGGAAAGTCGTCCTCAAAATACTCTAATAGAAGACTGGAATAGACTTGTTTAATTTGTTTCTGTGTTAACCACCACCACTGCAGGACTGAATATGTGTGTAAGCTTGATAAAGATGTAGAAGAGTAAGAATAGAGTTCTCAAATACACAAGTAGATGACCAGAATACACTCGGGTTAATTGAAAGCTTATCTCACTGTATTTGTGCTAACCATCACCACTGCAGGACTGGATATGTGAGTAAGAATTGATAAAGTTAGATAAGAGGAAGAGTAAGCAGGTGGTTCTCAAATACACGAGTAGATGACTTGTTTTTATGCTGTAGCCTATAACACCTGTAGACACACTTGAAGAGTATATGTGGGAAACGCTGTTCAGCTTCCGCCCATTAGTGATGCAGGCAATTTCACTTATAGTGGTACCGATATTAGGTCCCATATCACCACCCAAGCGTATCTTTGGTGTAACCAGCTAGAACCTGGGTATCATGGTGAGATGTAGGTAACTTTAAACCACTCGACTGGAATAGACTTGTTTAATTTGAAGGTTATCTGACTTTCTGTGCTAACCATTACCTCTCCAGGACTAAGTATAATGTGTCCAAGCTTGATAAAGATGTAGAAGAGTAAGAAAATGGTTCTCAGTACACAAGTAGATGACCAGAATACACCACTCAGGTTAATTGAAAGCTTATCTCACTGTATTTGTGCTAACCATCACCACTGCAGGACTGAATATGTGTGTAAGAATGGATAGAATTAGATAAGAGGAAGAGTAAGCAGGTGGTTCTCAAATAGACGAGTAGATGACTGGAATACACTCACAGGTTAACTGAAACTCTCTGGCTATTTCTGTGCTAACCATTATCACTCCAGGGCTAGATGTAGTGTGAGTAAGAATTGATAGAGTTAGATAAGTAGAAGAGTAAGCAGGTGGCTCTCAAATACACGAGTAGATGACTGGAATATACTCGCAGGTTAATTGAAGTTCATCTGACTGTTTCTGTGCTACTCATCACCCCTGCAGGACTGGATATAACGTGCCTAAGCTTGATAAAGAAGTAGAATAAGAAAGTGGTCCTCAAACAGACTAGTAGATGAATGGAATAGACGAAGTAAGCTGTCTGTTAGTGCCGAGTCAATAGGGAGCTTTTAAAAGATTAGATAGATTTATTGGTAAAGGTGATAGTGGGTGTAGGGAGCACGTGTAGGGCTGCTGGTTTAAGGAGAGTAAGAAAGTGGTCCTCTAAATGGTACGTGAATGGATTGGACTCGGTAGTTAGTGATGAGTCAATAGGGAGATTCGAAAGACGAGATTTATAGGCAGAGATGATAGAGAGACATGTTTCGCACGGGACTGCTACGTGTTTTATTTATTCCTTATTATTTTTTTTTTTTTTTTTGTGTGTGTGTGTGTGTGTGTGTACTCGTGTAATATTAACCCTCTTCAATACTGTGACACATTTTTACCTTGAGATTTGTGTATGATAAGACCATTTTATTGGCATTAGGAAGGGTCTATGGAGGTCAGAAGATTAATGGCCACAGTCCTCACTATTTTAATCCACCTCATGAGTTTTTGAAGCTGTGTATAATCACTAAACTGTAAGCAGAATGAATGTGGAAACGGGTTAATCTTGATGTAAGACTAGAAGAGTGTTTGTAATCTTTCATTTT